>NC_141030.1:187500-280000 GCF_052040795.2 Danio rerio | reverse complement strand
CACACACACGCACACATCCACACACTGACATTAACACTCACACACTCATATGCACACACACACATGCTCACACAGACATACACAAATGCACACAATATCTCTCACACACACACACACACACACACATTATTCTTTGTGTCTATATTGTTAATCATCGTCTGTAGTTGTGTTGGCAGATCCTAATCTGAAGAGTCCTCAGCTGAGGAGCCTGTGTGTGTGTGTGTGTGTGTGTGTGTGTGTGTGTGTGTGTGTGTGTGTGTGTGTGTGTGTGTGTGTGTGTGTGTGTGTGTGTGTGTGTGTGTGATGGAGGAGCGTCTGGACGTCCGCTCACGTTCAGCATGTGCAGAAAACCTGCAGGTCGCCAGACATTTGTTATCCAGCAGTGTCAGCAGGACGAGCGCCAGACAGCGACACACACACACACACACACACACACACACTCGGGTTTGTGCGATCTGTCGTTCAGTGTCAGATAAGTTGTGCGTGGCGTGGCAGGACAGCAGTGTGTTCTTCAGGACCGGTGTCTCTGTGAGGAGCAGCTCAGGATGATCTCTCTGTAAGTGTGTGTGTGTGTGTGTGTGTGTGTGTGTGTTGTGTTAGTATGAAGCCTGCTGGGTTGTGTGTTAATATAAGTTTGTGGTTACAGTTTGAGTGTGTTCTGGTCACACTGTGGCTCTGATGCAGGCTGGACTGAAGCACCTGCTATTGTTGGTGTGTGTGCGCGTGTGTGTGTGCATGCGTGCGTGTGTGTGTACGCGTGTGTGTACGTGGTGTGAAGGGTCAAGATCTACTGGAGACTCACTGTCTCTCTGTCTGTCTTTCTAAACATCTGTCTGTCAGACGGTCTGTGAGTGAGACAGGTGTGTGTGTGTGTGTGTGTGTGTGCATGTGCATGTGTGTGTGTGTGTGTGTGTGTGTGTGTGTGTGTGTGTGTGTGTGTGTGTGTGTGCATGGAGAATGCAGGAATGCTGTTGTCCTGCAGGCGGGAGCTGCTCTCTTAGCTTGTGATTTCCGGTAGCATGACCGAGCTGTGTGTGTGTGTGTGTGTGTGTGTGCTGGGTTCTACTTGTTTTTATATCACAGTGGGGACTCAAACCTGATAGTAGCATTAGACTCTTGCTGCCGCAGTCATCTGTAGCTGGTTCAAGTTTCCTATGTGTGTGTCTGTGTGTGTCTGTGTGTGTGTGCATCAAGTGGGCGGGGCAATATTTCACTCAGACGTCATGGTGAAATGACTGTAGACTGCTTTCTACATGGTGCACCGTCAGATTTAACGCTCAGCTGTCGGCAGCGGCGGGCTCTGTGACAGCATTGTGGTGGTGTCATGGATGAAAGTGAATGGGATGGGGTGTAGGATCTGTTCTGTGAGAGGTGGGGGGAGGGGGGGGGTTGATTGGGCCCCCTTATAGTACTGTGGGACCTACTGATAATCTAATGAGGATTAGTCGGCATGTAGATGCAGTGTATTTTAAACAAGCGGATCTCAGAACATACAGCAGAAACACTCAACATCACAACACTGAGCAGCCTCGTGTGTGAGTGTGTGTGTGTGTGTGTGTGTGTGTGTGTGTGTGTGTGTGTCCTGGGTCAGGGATTTTGTCACTGTAACTTCCTCAAAATAACTGATGTTTCTCAAGAGCATCTGAAGAACACAACACACAGAACAGGCGCGCGCACGTGTGTGTGTGTGTGTGTGTGTGTGTGTGTGTGTGGATGCGTCTCTGTGTATGTATCATTGTGTGTCTGTGTGTTCACTGTGATTCAGTGTTGAGCACACCTGGAGAGTGTGTAGTCAGAGGTCACAGCAGCACTGTCCATCTGTAACACACACACACATGCACACACACACACACGCACACACTTGCACACACACATCTGTATCCTGTCTGCATCTGTCTGTCCGTCCATTGCACCTGTCTCACCTCGTGTCTCTCTTTCACACACACACACACACACACACACACACACACACACACACACACATGTACACACACACACACACACACACACACACATGTGTCCAGATAAACACTATTGTTGGAGTTGAGCTTATCTCTGCTCTCCTGAATATCCTGTTTCGTGGAGCTGCGCGTCCAGAACCAATAGAAAGCTCTTCCTGCTCAGGCTGACTTCACTTCCAGCTTTAGCACAATCTCATCCGCTGCAAACACACACACACACACACTCACTCACACTTACACACACACACTCTAGAGCTGCAGCGCTTGAGGACGGCCTCGTCCCGCTCCGGCATGGCCAGCACCATCAAGGTAAGACGACTCGACGGACAGCAGCACTAATATAGACACACACACACACACACACACACACACCGTCAGCATCACGTCTGCGGATGATCTGTGGTCAGAGCTGCTAAACTCAAACTCTTAACTTTGGCTAACGTTGTGGAAAGGTTGTCTGAGCGTTATGAGCTGACGTTCCCCCAGAAATGTTGGTGACGTTTGTAATTCGGTGGTCTGGTCATGGGTGGCACGGTGGCGCAGTGGTAACACTGTGGCCTCACAGCAAGAAGGTCGCTAGTTTGAGTCTCGGCTGGGTCAGTTGGTGTTTCTGTGTGGAGTTTGCATGTTCTCCCCGTGTTGGCGTGGGTTTCCTCCGGGTGCTCCGGTTTCCCCCACAGTCCAAACACATGCGCTATAGAGGAACTGATCAACTACACTGGCTGTAGTGTATGAGTGTGTGGGTGTTTCCCAGTACTGGGTTGCAGCTGGAAGGGCATCTGCTGCCTAAAACAACATATGCTGGATAAGTTGTCGGTTCATTCCGCTGGGGTGGTTAATAAAGGGACTGAGCCGATATGAAAATGAGTGAGGGAATAGTCTGGTCATTAAAGGGTGCGTTCACTGAAGAATCTACATTTACTCGCTGTTTACTCCACTTCAGGTGGTTGATAATCATCTGCTTCTTCTGGTGAACACTAAAGGAGATATTCTGAAGAATGTTCTTGTTAAATGCTGAAGTCAATGGTTAGCGGTTTCCAACATTCTTCAAAATATCTTCTTTAGTGTTCAACAGAAGACAGACAGTCATTTAAGCTGAATTATTCCTGTAATAATGTTAGTAAAGGGTTAGCGTAACGTTAAACGTTCATCCGTCACGCTCCCATAATGTTTCTAAAACGCATTAAATCAAGTTAAATCTGCTTTGAAAGTTTCTACAATGAAGAAAAGTGATGAACTGTGAGCTCCAACACTGACGCAGCACTCAGAGATTATGCTTTCTAATGCAGCACGTCATTATTATCGCATGTCTTTGTTAGCTGTGTACAAACACACATCATCTGTCGTGTGCTGGATCTCCTGTATTCACACTCGTGATGTGAGCTCTTCATGACTGTATTTTCTCCTCCGCCGCTGAGTTGGGATCTGCCGTTCTCCTCATTGCGCTGTGTGTTTCTGCTCTAGAGCCCGAGTGTGTGTTTGGCTTGTGTGTGTTGTTGATGCTGTTGTGTGTTGCTGATTCAGACGGTTGGTTTGTGTCAGGAAAAGGTTTCTAGTTTTCCATCATCCACACATCAGAGTTTTACAGAAGCCTCTGGATAATAAACGAATGTTATTGTGACTCAATCTCAGGATTCTGACTTCATATTTTGTAGTTGAGTTTATATCTCACAACTCAGTGGGAAAAGTCAGAATTGTGCAGTTCTGAGATCAGATTTCACAATGACCTTTTTGCAGTGTTTAATTCAGAGTTTCCTTTAAATCTGAAGGTTGATTTGCTTTCTAAACACACGACACACACATCAAGACGTCTGAGAATCTCTTTACATGGTCATTCTGTCATCATTTACTGCTCAAAAGAAGATATTTAGAGAAATGTGTCAGTGTTATGTCTCACAGTATTGAGACATTTCTCTAAATATTCAATAGTGTGCTGATTTATCTTAGATATATTACATTTAGGCAGCACGGTGACTCAGTGCTCAGCACTGTGACCTCACACCAAGAAGGTTGCTGGTTTGGTGTGTCTGTGTGGAGTTTGCATGTTCTCCCCGTGTTGGCGTGGGTTTCCTCCGGGTGCTCCGGTTTCCCCCACAGTCCAAACACATGCGCTATAGGGGAACTGATCAACTACAATGGCACTAGTGTATGAGTGTGTGTGTGTGTGAATGAGTGTGTATGGCTGTTTCCCAGTGATGAGTTGCAGCTGTAAGGGCATCCGCTGTGTAAAAACATGCTGGAATAGTTGGCGGTTCATTCTGCTGTGGCAACAGTGATGAAGGAAAATAAATAAATAGATTTAATTTGTCATTACTCAGGCCGTCTGTCAATCAAGTAGAGCTCCGCCCCTAGATGCTCCTCATTGGCTGAGTGTTCAGACTGTTTGAACTCTTCAGGTTTTCGGCTGTAAAGACTATCTGTTATCAACAGTTTCTGTGTGTTTGTGTTTATTAGCGGTGGTGAACTGCATTATGGGTTGTTGATCTCTGCTCTGTCCACTTCTGATGTTGTAAATTCAGCTCTACAGTTTAACAAAGTGACTTTTACTGACATTTTAGAGGTTTGAAATAATATAATTATTAATATCTAGAGGAATAAGAGTGTGAAATAGCAGAACATGTGCTGCAGTTTATTACAAGCATTCTGTAGCGTAATATACAACACCAGCATACACTATACACACTATTATACACTATTACACAGAAAACACACATTTTACACACTTTTTATAGTTAAAAGTTGTTGGATTACAGATCAAGATCCCATAATGCAGCTCAGACGCAGAAATAAATGAGTAAATAAAAACAAGAATGACAGAAAACTGCTGATCTAGCTATTGTTTACTGTGGATTTGTTGATGTTGCTGTGAGGTTAACCCTCCTGCTGTCTGTAATTCTCTATACACCGATCACTCTCTGGGTCACAAATGAGCCACTAAACCTCTAAAATAAAGCAGATTAATTTCATTTCAATCCTCAAATCTGTTCTGCATGAAGAAACGAGCTGATCTTCATCACACACTCTGTGAATGTTTGTGTGTTCCCTCATCAGTGTGCAGTATTTCAGCCGTGTTCACTCAGTAGACAACACTCGAGTCTCAATTAAAGCACCTGCAGAAGAGTAAAGGTGTTCATCAAGACAGTATTCATAACAGTTAAAGCAGTGTGTGTGTGTGTGTGTGTGTGTGTGTGTGTGTGTGTGGATATGTACATGAGAACGTCCTCGTTGTTCCTCATCAACACTGGAGATTATAAACAGCAGAAGTGATCATCCTCATATATTAGTTTGAGTGTTTGTATAAGTGCACTAGCGCTGAATATTGAGATCAGTCCAGCCATTACACTGTTCTAAACGTCTGCTGGACGGATCAGAACCTGTCCAGCTCTGCTCACTCATGCTCTAAATAAATAACTAGCTTGTTTGTCGTTATAGGTGTTGACTCGAGTCATGTCATTCATATTTTGTGCTTTTGAACCACTGTTAAGGGCACATGCAGTAGTGTGTATCGATGTGCCCTGGTTTTCACAGTGCATTGTGGCACTTTTCAGGTTCATTTCAGTGCACTGGAAGAATTTTGTGATTAAGATAGCACTTAAAATGGCTGACGCCCTAATTAGTGCACTGACTAATGAACAAGGGTGCTGATTGAGACGCACACTTTGAATTTCTACCATTAATAGTAGAGTCTCCGAGAACTTTTGGCATACTCTCATTAACATACTACGGTTTGGGATATAGTACTTTTGTTTGTGAATACTGTTGAGGATGTATGGCATGTGAATTGGGACGCAGCAGTTGTTTAGGCTGTTTTCTGCTGTTGAAATGGCGAATGGGTCATTGGACAGACGGGTTAACGTCCTGCAGGGTTAATGATGGGCGTCCTCCCTCACACTCCATTAGAGGATTAATGACGACGGATGGGCTTCTTCCTCTTTTCCATTCCCAGCCCCTGTTATCCCGTGCTGTCAGGAATGCAGGAAACAGTGGCAGGCACTTCCTGTCTGGCTGTGAGTGTGTGTTCGTGTGAGTGAGTGTGTGCGTTGCACGACTGAAGCCAAACACTTCTCACAAACTCTTCTATTCTTCATCATGTTTTTATTAATGCTCCACCATCATACACACTCTCTCCCGCTCTGTGTGTCAATCATTCTCTCTGATTGGCTGAGAGCCTGTGGTGGGTGGTTCTTGGTGTTTTGGACACGCTCAGTGATATTGTCTATGATTTGTGTGTGTGTTTGGCTTGCGTGTTCTGACAGTGTTATTAATGCGGCTGTTTTGCTTCATGAAGCCGCATGCGGGCCAATACGCGAGTGGAAGGGGGGATTTTTCAAGACAAAGATGACTAAAGTGAAAACCTCCGCTTGTTTATAGTGAGTATTCGTCTGATTGGTGTGATATGTGTCCTCTCGAAATTAGTTTATAAATAAATCACACTTCACGAGCTCACACTTAGCTGATGATTGATAGTAAAGCGTGTCTGGCATGCTGTCCTGGGTGAGAATTTGAGCTCAGGTAGTTCTCAAGAACTCCTCAAAATGCTTTTAGCCTGAGACAGAAGCCACGTATTGAAGAACCCCTTTAAAAGATCAATGCTATATCCGGCTGCTGGATGTAGGATGGAGAAGAGAGGCTCCTGCAGGAGAAAAAAACAGGCCTTTGAGAGAGTCTGATATTGGGCGTGGAAGAGGCTGAAATTGGCTCCTGCGGGAGTTGAGGCTTGGGGGACACTCTTGCAGGAATTGGAGCACGGTTGGGCGGGCTCCTGCAGGAGTCGGGGTAGATTTTTGGATGGCGAGGACTTCTGCGGGAGAGGGGTAAAATGGGCAGGACTCTTGTAGGAGTTGGAGCTTGGGAAGACACCACCGGAGTCAGAGCTTGGGGAGTAATGGCCTATGTGAAAGAAAGAAAGAGTCGCGGAGGAACTTAATGGTAGAAGAAAGAGAAAGTAGCAGAGGAACTTGATGCTGAACGGAGTGGGGAGTTAGAGGTAGAAGGAAGAGAGGAGCTGGAAGAGGGAGGGGGTGGAGGAAAGAGCGGAAGCATTCAGTGCTGGAAGTAAGGTAAGAAGAGGCAGAGGAACTCCACGCTAGGAGAGAAAGGGAGATGCGGAGGAAAGCAAAGAAAGATATTTGGCAGTGGGGCAGTAACTACTCCAGTAACTAAGAGAGTCAGAGCTGTGGGGTGAATCTCCCGCGGGAGTCTGGGAAAGGGAGGGGATGGTGAAGACTCCTGCGGGAGGTGGAGTGAGCAGCACTCCTGTGGGAAGTGGAAAGGGCAGGACTCCTGTGGAAGGTGGACTGAGCAAGACTCCTGTGGAAGGTGGACTGGGCAGGACTCCTGCGGGAGTCGAAGCTCACGAAAAATGATGGGGGCTTTACTTTAATCCATGTTTAAATAACATTACGCTTGGAATCTTAACATAATTAAATCACAAGCATATCTGACCAAAGTCATTCACAAAGTAATTTACAACTGGGTCGATTCATAAACTGCCAAGAGAGAGGGCGGGACCGTCACCCATTCTGGGAGCTGCTTGATTGGTGACAGTTCTCCTTTCAGCTATTGGTTCAATGGAATGTCAATCAGGGGTGCAAAAGATCGGCAGTCATTTTGATGATGAAATGTTCACATCTGAAAGACGCTACTTTACTAAACGCACTGACTAGTTTTGATGAAAGCAGTGCATCCCGTGGATGTTTATTTAGGTATAAATGTTTTGTGGACTGGTGTTTATTGGAATTGGATTGCCTGGATGCTTGCAGTCAGATTACCCCATGCAGTTGGAAAGTAATGTATCTGTGGACAGACGAGACGCTTGTGAGGTGAGTTTCTTCAGTTTGATATCGTCTCTTTGGTAGTTGAGGGAGCGTTGGTGTATGTTAAACACATTTAGAATCTGTATATCCTGCGTTTTGCGTTCTGCCGAGCTGTAAACACTCTGGTCATGCATAGCTGCCTGCTTCACAGAACTGCTTAGTCTTTCTTGAAGCCTTTCCTGTTTTCAAAATAAGAGTCGCATATGCAGAATTTGTTTAATAGAATTAAAATTTTTAAAAAGGAGAAAAAGGATCATTGTTGTAATCTCACTTGGAAAATTTGTGGACAATGAAAGGCAGCCTAAAGCTCGCATATTGATGATCCTGTGTGTAATGTAGCAGTGTGTGTTTGTTTTGATTGGCCAGTTTGTTTTGCTGGTGTTTTACACTCCCAGTATTTACAGGAGAATGAAGAGGCAGTGGTGTTTGAGGCTCACGGTTTGACTTTTGGACTGAACTCTTATTATTCAGCAGAGCTCATCTAGATCCAGATTTACTGTATATCACCTTAAAAAGGTGCATTATGGAATTCCAGCCAGGAGAACATACCATGGTTCACTGTGGTTTACTGTGATTTACAGTCATTTACTGTGGTTTATTATGTTTCAGTGTTGTCTTCTGTGTTTTACTGTGGTTTACCATGTTGGACCTTTTAATGTTTTAATCTGGTTTACTTTGTTTTACTGTGCTTTATACAGGTTTACTGGGATTTATTGTGGTTTACCATGATTTACTGTTGTTTACAGTGGTTTACTGTGGTTAATAAAGGTTTACTGCGGATCACAATGATTTACTGTGATCTACTTTGGTTTACCATGATTTACTGTGGTTTACTGTGATCTTTTGTGGTACATCATGATTTACTGTGCTTTGTTTTGTGTGTTTGGTTCACTGTGATTTACTGTGGTTTAATTTAATAATTTATTGCTTTTAATAATTTATTTGATTAAATAATTTAATTAATAATTTAATATTAATTTAATAATTTATTTAGTTTGATTTGTCATGGTTCACTGTGATTTACTGTGGTTTAGAGTTCATTGTGATTTAAATGAGTTTACTTAAGTTTACTGTGATTTTACTGTGGTTTAAAAGGCTTTACTGTGATTTTTCTTTGATTTACCATGATTTACTGTAATTTAATGTGGTTTAAATGGTTTGCTGTTGTTTACTGTGCTTTATCGTGATTTACTGTGGATGGCGGTGATTGACCCGTGTGTCCCGCTCTGCTCCTCAGCTGTTATCAGCCGTCTGCAGCCTCTTCTGTTTCCCACAGCGTTTCCTCTTCCTCCAGCATGAGCGAGCGGCTGCAGGGTGTTCCTCTGGGTCTGCTGTCCGCTGTGTGTGTCCCTCTGTTCAGGCCTGGAGCTTGGTTCATACATGATTCCAGCTTCTCTAACCGAACAACATGATGCTGTTGAACACCTCACACACGTTACACACAAGCTCAATACACACTTCACATGTCCTCATCAAGCAGAGCTGTTTAGTGTTATAATATATGCTGAGAGGGGGGTTTAACTCTCTCTGTACATCATCATTAATGACGGTTGATGGAGGATTATTTTGTTTTGATGGCAGTTAAACTGGACAGTTCAGTAATCAGGGGATACGGGTGGGCACACGTCACCTCTGTCTATAATACTTCTCCACGCTTGGTTTGAATGATGTTTCACAGTGATCGCTCATACAGTTTATTACTGCAGTCACTGAAGTGTGTGTGTGTGTGTGTGTGTGTGTGTGTCGTGCAGGAGGCGCTGTCGGTGGTGAGTGAGGATCCGTGTGTATCAGAGTGTGTGTACACAGCGGCGTCTCCTCTGAGCGTGCAGATGACGGCGTCTGCAGCCGCTGAGCTCCCTCACAGTAAACTCCTGCTGTCTGCTGTCTCTGTCAAGCTGGAGGCCAGCGCTGGAGCACACCGGAGCCACTGCAGGTCAGTGTGTGTGTGTGTGTGTGTGTGTGTGTGTGTGTGTGTGTGTGTGTGTACAGAGAAGCTCCAGTGGCTGATCTTTCCATCTCAGGAGCCCAACAGTTGGTTACCACATGAGAGTATGTGTGTGTGTGTGTGTGTGTGTGTGTGTGTGTGTGTGTGTGTGTGTGTGTGTGTGTGTGTGTGTGTGTGTGTGTGTGTGTGTGTGTGTGTGTGTGTGTGTGTGTGTGTGTGTGTGTGTGTGTGTGTGTGTGTGTGCGTGCTGATGTGGAGTTTGATGGCAGATTCCTGAACAATCCTCCACATCTGTGTGCTCGTGTCAGAATGAGGAGTGATGGCAGAAACACTCTGGACATTTCAACATCGTCAGCGTGTGTGTGTGTGTGTGTGTGTGTGTGTGTGCAGGAGTCCTCCTGATGACTGTCCGGGGGTCAAAGGAAAGATCTCTCCGGCTGGGAATGCTCCAGTGATGTACAGCAACTACATGGAGGAGAAACACACACCGCCGAGCAGTGAGCGCAGAGTCATCGTACCTGCAGGTCACACACACACACACACACACACACACACACACACACACACGTGTTCTGCTGTGCATTCTTGAGCTCTGCCGTGTGTGTGTGTTGTCCACTGCACGAGTGTAAAAACAGGATGTTGATGCATTACTGACCCTCACTACAGTCCACGGGAAGATACTCACACAGAGAGAGAGAGAGTGTGTGTGTGTGTGTGTGTGTGTGTGTGTGTGTGTGTGTGTGTGTGTGTGTGTGTGTGTGTGTGTGTGTGTGTGTGTGTAAGAGAGAAGGGAAAATATTGACGTGTTCTTCCATCTCCAACTCCATGAACTCTTGTTGGTTTCAGATGTTGTCTTCAGCAGTGATGGATGTCAGGTCAGACACACACATGCGTGCCGTATGCTCCTCTGTCAGTTTTATGTGTGTGTCCTGGCGGCTGTCTCCTGCACACACACACACTCGCAGTAGATAGGGATCATCTCAGATAAGGGTGTATAGTGACACGGTGATGGTATAGTGATACTGTAGCGCCGCTGCTGGTGCTGATGATGGTCTGATGGAGTGTGTGTGACGTCTCGCTGTGCTGCTGTTCTGCAGACCCGGGGCAGTGGTCGGCGGGTCACGTGCGGCAGTGGCTGGACTGGGCGGTGCAGGAGTACGGGCTGCCGCCGCTGGACGTGTCTCTGTTTCAGGGTGTGGATGGGAAGCAGCTCTGCAGGATGAGCAGAGAGGAGCTCCAGCGTCTGACCAGCAGCTACTCTGCAGACGTGCTGCTCTCTCACCTGCACTACCTCAGAGAGAGTGAGTGTCACTCGCCCGCTCGCCCCGCCCCGCTCACTGCAGACCTGCTCAACTCTGAGCCGCTCGCATCACGCTTCAGGACTCACATCATCTCTGACCTTCTTCACCCTGCTGACCTTTGGCCTTCTTCACCCTCTTGACCTCTGACCTTCTTCACAATGTTGACGTCTGATCTTCACCCTGCTGACCTTTGGCCTTCTTCACCCTGTTGACCTCTGACCTTATTCACACTTCTGATCTTCTTCACCCTGCTGAACTCTGACCTTTCTTCACACAGTTGACCATGACCTCCTTTTACCTGGTTCACCTTGGTGACCTTTGACTTTATTCTCCCTGCTGACCTTCTTAACTCTGCTGACCTCTGACCTTGTTCACTCAGTTGATCTTTGAGCTCTTTTACCCTGCCCATCTCTGATCTTCTTTTACCTGCCATTCTCTGACCTCCTACACCTTACTGGCCATTCACCTTCTATACCCTGCTGACCTCTGACCTTTTTGCACCTTACTGACCTCTGACCTTTTTCACCCTGCCGAACTCTGACCTTCTTCATGTGGCTGACCTCTGCCCTCCTTTTACCTTGTTCACCCTGGCGACCTTAGATCTACTTCAACCTACTGACCTCCTTTACTTTGCTGACCTCTGACCTTGTTCACTCAGTTGACCTTTGCCCTCATTTACCCGGCTGACCTCTGACCTCCTTTTTACCTTCTTCACACACACACACACACACACACACACACACACACACACACACACACACACAGAAACACTCAGATACAGACTAACCAAACACTTACATACACACAAACTTTCACACACAAATATACACAAATACACACACAAACTCTCACAGAAATACACACACAGACACTCACGCACAAAAACACACCTGCACGACACACACATGCACACACACACACACACAAACTCTTGCACACAAACACACACATACATATGTAAACGAACACTTACTCACACACGCACAGACACACGCAGACTCATGTGCGCTGCATGTGTGTGTGTCCGTGATGGTGTGCCAGGTGTGTGTGTTCAGGTGTTCACTCTCCTCTCTCTGGATGTGTTCTCTCTCAGCTCCACTTCCTCACTTGACTTCAGATGATGTTGACAAAGCCTTGCAAAACTCCCCGCGGTTAATGCATGCTCGCAACACAGGTAAGCAGCACTGGCCCCGCCCATCAGCCGTCTGACTCCGCCCACCGACCTGAGCCCGCCTGCCGACACCCGTCACACACACACACACACACACACACACAGCTGCAGCTCCTGGTTTCCTGCATGTGCTCATGATGCTCAATGTGATCTGAAGGTCAGATGTAGACGTGTGCGTGTGTGTGTGTGTGTGTGTGTGTGTGTGTGTGTGTGTGTGTGTGTGTGTGTGTGTGTCTGTGTGGGTGTGTGCACGCGTGTGTGTGTATGTTTGCAGGAGGAGCCAACTTCATCTTTCCCAACACACCAGTCTACCCTCCAGACGCCAGCAGAGGAGCCAGCAGAGCAGGTCTCTCTCTCTCTCACACACACACACACACACACACACACTCATTCACACAAAAAACACACACATATACGCAAACAGACACAAACACTCACTCATATACATAAACAGCAACACACACACACACACACACACACACACACACTCACACACACTCACACACACACACTCACTCACTCAGTGTTGTGTGTTTCCTCAGATGTGGGTTATGACGCTGTCAGGCGCTCTGGATGGACTCCTGCTCTTCCTGCAGCTAAAGGTTGGACAGATGAGCATGTGCTGCACGCTTTACACTGACACCATCATACACACCAAGTCTAACCTCATCGTCTGTGTGTGTGTGTGTGTGTGTGTGTGTGTGTGTGTGTGTCAGTTTCTCAGAGCTCTGCCGCCATCATGAGCAAAACTGAAGAGCAGAGAGCGCAGTTAGGTGAGAGGATCATGGGTAATGTGCTTCACTGCGTTGTGTACACTGCACCACATCTACAGCATCATGCAGGACACACTCCATGTGCACACAGTGATGACACCTTACTCAGGCCTGATGAACACATCCTACATACTGATACACAGATGAGTGTGTGTGAAGTCCAGCATCCTCAAACTGAATGGATGGATGGATGAATAAATGAATAAATAAAGGGGATGTCTGTGTGTGTGTGTGTGTGTGCACATGTGTGTGTGCACATGTGTGTATTTATTTGTATGCACGTGTGTTATGCACACACACACACACACACACACACACACACACATACTCTCATGTGGTAACCAACTGTTGGGCTCCTGAGATGGGGGGTGAAGTGGTCAGTGATAGTGATGACTGGGGGGGCGGACGGTGGGACATGTGGTGCGGTCGGTGCAAGTGAAGATGAGGTGGGAAGATGGGGTGGGGGGTGATCTGGTCGGCAATAGTGAAGACTGGGGGACGGGTGGTGTGTTGTGGTCGGTAACAGTGAAGATAAGGGGGGAAAACAGGGTGGGGTGATTCGGTCGTCAATATTGAAGACGGGGGGAGTGGAAGCGGGGACTGATAAGGAAGACCAGGGTGCGGACGGCTGGGGGGGTGGACCGGGGGACAGGTGGTGTAGTGTGATTGGTGAAATTGAAGACGAGGGAGGGAAGATGGGGTGGGGGTTTGGGGGGGGGGAGGGATGGGGGGGGATGATGCAGTCGTGGATAGTGAAGTAAAAACCACGAACTGACTGGGGGACGGGTGAGGGTGTATAATTGGTGAAAGTGAAGTCGCAGGGCCCCTAAATTCCCTGGGCCCTATGCACTTTGCCCCCCCTCCCAACTTGCAACGCCCCTGTGTGTGTGTGTGTGTGTGTGTGTGTGTGTGTGTGTGTGTGTGTGTGTGTGTATGCAGCCACAGAATCATGCCTGATGTGTCCTTCATTGTTTTCTCTGTAGATCCGTATCAGATTTTAGGGCCGACCAGCAGCAGACTGGCCAACCCAGGTGAGAGCAACAGCTGATCTGGATTCAGCCCAAACCAGTCAGATTTGTTTGCAAAGTCACATGATTTCAAAGTAGCTTTCTATAATATCATGATGTGTATGTTCATGTACATTGCTAAATGTTTTGGGACCCTCCAGATCAGTTCAGCTGCTCAGTTGTCAGTTCTCCCTGTGCTATAAGTGCAGCCGTGACATTTCCTCACTACTACATATTCCACCATCAACTCCTATTGGGTCAGTCCGGATCATATTCCTCTAATGTTTATAGATATATTACACTCGCAACAGAACCTGGAATCATGCAGAAACATTTTTAATTATGAGTTCATGCTAATGCCAGAGACATGAGGCTGATTAGCATGTACTTGGCAGATACTTTGAACAGATTTCCGAGATGAGCCAGGAGGAGTCAGGCGTGGTGGAGGGACTGTATTATAGGTGAGCAGCCAAAAGCTGAAGAGAGACTGCATGCATGATTTAAATAGACCTCTATGACAGATGTCAGACCCAGATTGGTACATGTCTGCTGACTATGAGCTGATGCAAGCTTGACTGACATGTCTTGTCTGCACTACGCTATGCTCCATATTCATTACAAAGTGGACCTGCATTTGGGAACCACACCTACTCAGACATGAAGAGGTAAACATCACAGAGTGGGTCAGCTCAGGCTGAGGGTCAGTGTGCACAGGAGTGGCCGCAGAAGAACTCTAAACATCATCTGGCCTTTTGATCATCTCCAGAATATTGTGTAAAGCTTCAGGAATGAGTTTCTATGGATAAGCAGCTGCATTAAGCTGCACTTTACATCACCAAGAGCATTGCAAAGTGTGGGATGCAGGGGTGTAAAGCTGGCCAGCACTGACTCCAGAGCAGTGGAGACATGTTCTCTGACCAGTCACGCTTCTCTGGCTGGAGCAACCAATCATAGTTCTCTGTCTAGAACATCCAATGGCGCTTCTCTGTTGGGAGTAACCAGTCATGCTTCTCTGTCTCCCAATCTGATGGACAAGGCTGGGTTAGGCAGTGGCCAGGAAATGGTACTTGGCCAACTGCATTGTGCTGAGTGTAGGGGGGTTGTTGTGGTGCTTGCTCGACCCCTTGGCTCCAGTACGTACCAGTACATTTTCAACAGTTTCATGCTCCTAATTACACGTAGGGGACACGAATGCCTGTTCAGCTTGACTGCACACCAGCTTCACAGCAAGCTCCATGAACACATGGATGAGGAGTTTGCTGTGGAGTCCTGACCTCAGCCCCACTGAACACCTTTGGGATGATTTGGAGCCAGACCTTCTCATCCAACCTCAGTGCTAGAACAGTCAGATATGACCATCAATAGTGTCTTTAATCATCTGAAAGAGTAAGATAGGGATGGCAGATTAAATTGATGTGCATGTAAATGCAGATGTCCCAAAACCGTGGACATTATAGTGCATATATCTGTGCATAATATATAGTTGAATATCATCATGGCATGATGTAAATCTACTCTCCAGTAGTTGGGTTGTGCTGTGTAGTGTGCAGTATATTGTTTTGTGTATATGGAATCAGTTTGTCAATGATGGTGTGTGTTTTGTGGTCAGGCTCTGGTCAGATCCAGCTGTGGCAGTTCCTGCTGGAGCTCCTGTCCGACAGCTGCAACTCGTCCTGCATCACTTGGGAGGGAACCAACGGCGAGTTCAAGATGACGGACCCGGACGAGGTGGCGCGACGCTGGGGCGAGCGGAAGAGCAAGCCCAACATGAACTACGACAAGCTGAGTCGAGCCCTGCGCTACTACTATGACAAGAACATCATGACCAAAGTGCACGGCAAGCGCTACGCCTACAAGTTCGACTTCCATGGCATTGCGCAAGCCTTGCAGCCGCACCCGCCCGACTCCTCCATCTACAAGTACCCTGCGGTGGCGGCGGATCTGCCCTACGTCAGCTCCTACCACCCGCAGAAGATGAGCTTCATGGCTCCTCATCCTCAGGCCATGAGCGTCTCCTCCTCCGGCTTCTTCAGCGGGCCGGCTCCGTACTGGAACACACCAGCGGCAGGGATCTACGGCGGGCCACGGCACCCCCCTGCTCACATGCCCTCACATCTGGGCTCATACTACTAGAAGAACAGCAGGAACATCTCAAGACCAGCAGAGACACTCACATAATAGTTGGAGAACAGCAGGAACATCTCAAGACCAGCGGAGATGCCCAGCAGAGGCAGGACAGGGGATGTAAAGGGCAGATATCAGGCCGCTGTTAGAGACCTGCTGCATGATCAATACTTATTCATCTATAATGTTATCTGTACCTTATTGTACAAACATGCATATCAGAGAGAGGCGGAGCGTAGGTGAGACGGGTCAGAGGACAGACAGACAGGCAGAGGGAGACGGATGGTCAGAGGAGGGCAGACAGACAGACAATGGAGGTCAAAGAAGATCAGAAGATCACAGACAGATGGACGGACAGACAATGAAATAGACAGAAGAGGCAAGAGACAGACGGTCAGACAGAAATACAGTCAGATGGACAGACAGTCAAACAGGCAATCACATAGAGGAGGACAGACGGTCAGATGGTCAGACAGACCAAGGACAGAGAGATAGATGGACAATCAGACCAAAACACAGTCACACCGATAAACAGGAGGACAGATAGATGGACAGATCATACAGACAGATAAAGGATGACAGACAATCAGAGGGACAATCAGAAGAGGAAAGATAGTCAAACGGGCAAACAGACAGAGCAGGGAAGACCAATGGACAAGCAGACACACAGACAATCAGACAGAGGACAGACGGTAAAGCAGACAGTCACAGTCAGACAGGCAGACTGCAGGTTGGTGATGTGGGTCTGCAGTGTGTGTTAAAGCATGAAGAATGAAGCTCCTGCCGTGTTTCTCAGTATTACTCCGTCCTCGGGGCATCAGAGAGTGTTCTGTGCCTCTAAACTATGCAATCATGTAGAAAACTGGAAGCTTTCAGATGTTTTTCTTGACCTCAGATCTTTCCAGACTTAAGGTGCGTTTATATGAAGCCGTGCCTTACAGACAGACTCAGCGGAAGACATTTACCAAAGACAGCAGTATTTCTATTATTATTATTATAATGACAATGTTCCGAGTCGCGAACGCTGTGCGTTTGTTAGATTGAAGTATACTATTCAGTGTTATAATTCTTTTTCTATCATAGGTATATAACTTATGCATTTAAACACTATGAGTTGATCTCAGCCAGCCAATCAGGCGTTAGTCCTAGACTCTGTCTGACGGCGGCTTTACAGTGATGCTGGACTGCAGAAGCTCACGGCCTCAGCCCGACTGACCCACAGCACGGCACACACACGGCCTGAGACTGCTGACAAAGGGAAAACACATATAAATTATATGATTTTCTACTGAATCAATTTAATAAAGTATTTTCTCCTGGATAAAGAAACACCCACATTGTCTATTGTTACTTTAATAAACAGACCAGGGACTGTTGACCCAACACACACACACACACACACTCATTCACCAGCAGAACACACACACACGCTGTCCGAGCGTCTCTGTTGCCACAACAGTCATGAACTCTATAATGTGTCTTCTCTGCGGAGCTGGAGTTGAGTTTAACACACAGATATTGTACAGGAAAGTCTCATTTATTGAAGAGAAACATCAAACTACTCGTCTAAAACAGCCACAGAAGCTGCATCTGTCAGAGAAACAACCCAGAAGACAGAGCTGTGAGCAGCCCCGCTGACCCCCTACACTCCTCCACTGTCCCATCAGCACCCCAGTCCCCCTCTGTACTCCTCCTCCTCCTCTGTCCCATCACCGCCCCTGTCCCCCTCTGTACTCCTTCTCCTCCTCTGTCCCATCACCGCCCCTGTCCCCCTCTGTACTCCTTCTCCTCCTCTGTCCCCTGTCCCCCTCTTTACCCCTCCTCTGTCCCCTCACTGCCCCTGTCCCCCTCTGTACTCCTCCTCTGTCCCCTCACTGCCCCTGTCCCCCTCTGTACTCCTCCTCTGTCCCCTCACTGCCCCTGTCCCCCTCTTTACCCCTCCTCTGTCCCCTTAGCGCCCCTGTCCCCCTCTGTACTCCTCCTCTGTCCCCTCACTGCCCCTGTCCCCCTTTGTACTCCTCCTCTGTCCCCTCAGCGCCCCTGTCCCCCTCTTTACTCCTCCTCTGTCCCCTCACTGCCCCTGTCCCCCTCTGTACTCCTCCTCCAGCTGCATCTTCTCCGCAGTGTGACTCTGTTCTCTGCAGATCTGCACACTGTGGAAGAGGCTGAAGTCTGCGCTCAGTGTCCCGCTGGTGTTGGCCAGCACCGGCCTGAACTCCTGCCCCCACAGGATCTCCTGCGGCAGGTATGAGGTGCGACTTTGGCAGGATGCGGCCGTGGACTCCACGGTGGCATTCAGCGTCAGCAGTAGCTCAAAGTCCCGTTTCTGCAGGCTGTGTGCGGTAAGGTCCGCCAGCGGGCTCCTCTCGTCCAGCACGTGGTAGAAGGTGAGCGGGAGCAGCAGGAAAGGACACTCTCCACTGGAGTCCATCTGGAAGTCCACCGTGGTCTGGTGTACCAGTGTTTTCTGGCCCTCCAGTGTGACGTGCGGCGCCAGCAGCTTCCCTGACAGCTGGCACTGGATCAGCAGGCTGCTCCGCATGTTGGCCACACGCACCATCAGGCACCAGCGTCCGCCCCTCCGGCACACCACCGCACACCGGCTGAACTTGATGGTTCCCGCACGCTTCTTAGGCCGTGCTAGTTTGGCAAGAAAGGCTCCGGTCACGAAGATCTCAGCCAGCCCTGTGAGCACCAGCTGCAGCACCAGTGCCCCGATGGCCAGCGGACACTCCTCCGACACGTGCCGAAACCCATAGCCGATGGTGGTCTGGGTCTCCAGGGAGAACAGGTACGCTCCGGTCAGTGTGTGCACGTTCATGACGCAGGGTGTGTGGTTGGAGGACGGGTCTGCATGGAAGTCTCCGTTCCTCAGGCCGATGAGGTAGAAGAGCACACCGAACACGAACCACGTCATGACAAAGGTGGAGGCGAAGAGCGTGATCTTATAACGCCACTTCATGTCCACCACCGTCGTCCAGAGGTCATGCAGGAAGAGTTTGACCATGCCCTCCACATTGTCAATTTTTACGTTGCTGCGTCCGTCTTTGGAGACGAGGCGGCGTACGGTATTAGTCATTCTGGCGGATTCTGACCTGCAGGATGAGAAGTGGAGGACGTTATACAGTCTAAGACAACGTTATTATAATCGAAGACAATGTTATTATACAGTCGAAGACAAAGTTATAATCGAAAACAACGTTATTATACAGGCGAAAACAAATACAGTCAAAGACAACTCTACGGTCTGAGAAACTTTACTATAAGACAACATTATTATAATTAAATATAATGTTATTAAACAGTCTAATACAGCATTACTATAGTCTGAGACAACGTTATTCAACAGTTAAAGACAACGCTATTATACAGTCGAAGGCAATAATCGTTGGTGAGGTAGACTTGGGTATTGGGTGAGATTAGGGATGTGGTTTAAACTTTATTTCTACAAGAGCTAATAAACAGCTAATATGTTGATGAGAGGCAGGTAATAAGTGTAATAAGGGTTATTTCTTTAGGTTTGGCTAGAATAAAAGCAGTTTTTACATTTTTTTAAAGTTATTTTCAGAGGTGTAATTCACCCAAAACTGAAACTCTCCCTTTATTTACTCTTCTTCATTCACCTTCACTTGTCACAAAGCAGTTTTCTTCTCTTTTTCTGTTGAGCGTTTGTTTTTCCCGCTATGGAGATGAGTGGTTACGGGTTTCTAACTTTGTCAGAGTATCTACAGAATAAAGAAACTGGTTACGGCAGACTTTAAAGGTCTCTTTAAACTGAATACTGGCATCTTGCTAAATAACTAGTAACATATTATGTACTGTGGCAAAGACAAACGAAATTAATCATTAGAAGTGAGTTATTCATGAACTATAAGGCTGAAAATGTGTTGAAGAAAGCTCTCTGTTAAACACAAACTAATTTTAAATGAAATACTTCTGCCCTCAGATGACCCCTCATCATCCTGCAGAGCAGCATCACAGAAATAAGCAGTGAACTCTGTCATCAGCCCGTCAGATCTGACCGGGTTTACAGCGAGGATTAGGAGCAGCTTATTCTCCATTCTTACACCATTCTGATTTAGGGATAAGGTTACAGTTTTCACAGAAGACGCTGATCCAGGAACATGTAGTACTCTGCACAGTCACAGGCACTCTTCAGTGTCTTAAAGGTGCAGCATGTAGGAGTGCGGTCCACATTCAGAATGTTGGAGAGTGTTTATTCATCGGGCCCTTCTTCCGACATGTGAGCTTTACCTGCACAGCACTTACTAGCTGGCCTCCGTTACACAAACATGAACATGCAGCACCTTTAAACACAAACTGATCTAAGCAAAGGCAACAGCGGTGAAGAGAAACCCTGTGGCTGCCACCTAACACACACCTAAAACCTGTCCTGATTATGAGTGTTTACAGCAGCCGCTTACAATAACCCCGTCAAACAGAAAAACAACATTCTGCTTCAAACAACACTCTCTTCATTCTGACTCATTATTTTGGAAAACAACACTATAATGTGTGCTTGTCTGGAAAATGCTTCTTGATTTAAGAGTTTTCAGATATTTGGACTAGAAACGAGACAACAACTGTACTGAACTCATGCTTGCAGTGCACCTCTCACCATCCATGTTGTTAGTGTTGGAGATACTCTGGTTAATCAGCAGTCTCTCAGAGTTGTGAATTAACAGAGCAGCTCCAGTACACACACACACACACACACACACACACACACACACACACACACACACACACACACACACACACACACACACACACACACACACACACACACACACTTTCTCATATGAATATAAGCAGATTCATCACAGACTTTATTCTGTCCGGTGTGAGTTGCAGTGTGTGTGTGTGTGTGTGTGTGTGTGTGTGTGTGTGTGTCTCAGGTGTGCAGCTCTTACCTGTCTCCTGAACGCTCTGGCTGCTGGTGTGTCCGTGTGTTTGTGGCGCTGTGATTTTGTAGTTAATAAGAAGGACATTACAGTGTGAGGCGTCACCGGTAGAGCCGGTTCTCCCTCAGCTCCTCCTCCTGCAGTCCAGGCGGTCAGTGCTGTACTGTACGCTGTTATGAGTCCAAACACAGACCTGTCTCACATACACACTCATTAGCAGATTAGCAGAAGATGTGCAGAGATTATACCGTGCAGAACTATCAGCATTCACTCTGCAGTTCAGTGCTACTTTACAATAACAGAGCATGAATAATGATGCACTAATGCCTGAACCAGTTAAAGATCACCTACTCTGCCCCTTCTCAACAGCTGTACACGCGTCTCTGCTGTCTCTCTCACGTGCGTTTGTGTGTGTGTGTGTTTGAGCTGGCAACAGCACACAGATGATGTCCTCCAGCTCTCTGAAACTGACCCTTTCAGGCTGTGATCCTCATTGTGGTGTTTTGGTGACTGTCGCTTTAAATGCAAATGAGATTGAGCTCGTTTCAGAAGAGGGCGGAGCTACAGACGGCAGATGTGAAACAGCAGTGTGTGTGTTGTGAGTGCTGCTCAGGTGTGTGTGTGCTTCAGTGTGTGTTGATGCTTCTGTCAGTCTATGTGGCTCCTGTCTCTGTTCATCATCACCTCCACATCTATAATCCTCTTAGTCTATGCTGACATCATCTTCAGCAGCTCAAACACTCTAATGGCTAATGGACAGACGGCTGCTTCTCACTCAGGCCTGCTGGACATGCTAATGAGATGGGCACTAGTGGGCGGGGCTCGGCTTAGTCCCATTATTAATCTGGTGTTGCCACAGCGGAATGAACCACCAACTATTTCAGAAAACCGGAGCACCCAGAGGAAACCCAAACCAACACGAGGAGAACATGCAAACTCCACACAGAAACACCAACTGACCCAGCCGAGACTCAAACCAGTGACCTTGCTGTGGGGCGAACGTGCTACCCACTGTGCCGCCCTTTAATGTAATATAGTTTGGTATATTTCTCTTCGGCCCTCAGCTCTTAGTGATGTTTGGTTTTGGCTCTTCATATATAAAAAGGTAGGCTGCCACTGCTCTGTCAGATCTGGCCTTCTCCTACAGCTTGAGACACGTCGTCTGAATGTCAGCGTTGTCATCCTGGAATGAGTGTGATCATGGGAGACCTGCTTGGCTCTAAATAACAGAAGTCACTATGATTTAGGTTCCAGCTGAACGTGCAGTCACCGGGATTGAGTGGTTGAGCTGGCTGTTGCAGTCTATATGCTAAATAATGTCGTCCACCAGCCTCTCCTCCGACATGGTGCACATGCGGGTTGCCAGATTGACAACACAAACAAGAGCAAGCGTGCCGGAAGATGACTGTAAGCTGATCAGCAATTGTTTGTGTTCCTAATATTTGTGTTATTAAAATGAAATTAAAGACCAGCTCTGTGTGAGTTTCACACCTCTGAATCTGCATCTTATTTCAGAGGCGTTTCCTGTCCTCTAGAGGGCGCAGTCTCAGCATTTTTACACTGAATTGAAATGCTGTTTTCCACCAAGGCAACACAGTGGCTCAGTGGGAAGCTCTGTGGCCTCACAGTAAGAAAGTTGCTGGTTCGAGTCTCGGCTGTGTCAGTTGGTGTTTCTGTGTGGAGTTTGCATGTTCTCCCCGTGTTGGTGTGGGTTTCCTCCGGGTGCTCCGGTTTCCCCCACAGTCCAAACACATGCACTATAGGGGAACTGATCAACTACACTGGCCGTAGTGTATGAGTGTGTATGTGAATGTGTGTATGGGTGTTTCCCAGTACTGGGTTGCAGCTGAAAAGGCATCCGTTGTGTAAAACAGGCTAGAAAAGTTGGTGGTTCATTCCACTGTGGCGAATAATGGGACTAAGCGGAAGGAAATGAGTGAATGTTTTCCACAGATCTGATGACCTTTGACCTCTGCTGAACATGACTGTAGTAATGGCGTCATGCTTGACGTGCCACATCAGCTCTGTGTGGAATGATTGGATCAGGCTGCTGATCTGTTGGTCTGGTGTTCGGGCAGATCTGCATGTACAGTGTTTCGTGTGGATTCCAGACCCCTGTGTTGAGTTCTGATCTCCTCACTGACAGGATCAGTATAACTCTGAAGTGTCTGATTAGCTGTGTGACACATGTACAACATCTTTACAGAAATCTGCAGTGACATGTCTAGTCAAAACAGCTTCTCCGAGTGAATATTACAGTGCTAGCAGTAAGCGCTGGTCAGTTTGCTAATAACCCTCATTTTCCAGCCAGACCAGCTAAAACCAGCCTGGAAATGGCCAAAACCCCTCTAAAACCAGGCTGGTCAACCAGCTAAAACCAGCCAACCAGCCTAGGCTGGTTTAAGCTGGATTTTTCAGCAGGGCAGGGTAACGGCTGAGTAATACTAGGGTATTTTTATGGTTAAAATGCAAATACACGAGTCACACACTCACAAACTGTGTGTGTGTGTGTGTGTGTGTGTGTGTGTGTGTGTGTGTGTGTGTCATAAGTATCCTGCAGATGGCAGAAGAGCTCTGGTGAAGTCAGCACAGTTGGTCATGTGATCAGTGAAGTGACGTCATCTTTCCCGCCACGCTTTCATCTGTAACTTTCCACACTTTATGACTGAAACTGACATATTTAATGAATGTCTTAGACTGGCTCAAACACTACAGAAACAGCAGCAGACTTGTGGATATCAGAATTAATGTTTGATGACGTCACTGAAGTTCTTCGTCTGTAGTTGTTTATGTTGTGTTGTTTATTCTTTATATCATGATTTACTATTCTTCAGTTAAGTTTCTGTTATTATTGTCACTATCATCAGTTTCCTGTGTGAGCGACGGATACTTGAAGCATTCATCAACAATGAATACATGAAGACTGGAACAGACTTATCCAGCGATAAGAGGAGTGATGCAGCAGAGGGCGCTGTTACACATCTACTGAAACACAACACACACACACACACACACACACACACACACGCAGTCGCACAAACAGCACATGCATGTAGATAAAGCAGAAGCTGAAAGAGCTGAAAGAGCTGATGTGCTGCAGGACTCCATCTCCATCACTGAAGGAGGATTAATCCCACATGCAGGTCAGTATGACGGTGGATGAACAAATCCCCAACACCAGCACAGTGTCACTCCAGCAGCACACATCACACACCTGTACACTTTACTCTGTGTTTACTGTTGAGCTATTTCACACTCAGCACTCTGGCTGACATGAGCTTATGTGTGTGGGAAAATGATCTAGTGTTGGACACACACACAAACACACACACCCACACACACACACACACACACACACACACACACACACACACACACACACACACACACACACACGGGGAAAGAGAATTAGAAATGAACAATGATTAAGTTTTATTTCTCCAGATCCAGCATCTCTGTGTAAGAGAGAGAGAGAGAGAAAGAGAGAATGTGTGCGTGTCTGTGTGTATCTTTCTCTTTCTGTGCATGTTTGTGATGTTTGTGTGTGAGAGAGAAAGAGTGTGTGTGTGTGTGTGTGTGCGCGCGTGTGTGTGCATGTGCGCGCGTGTGTGTGTGTGTGTGTGTGTGTGTGTGTGTGGTCTCAGTGTCCACTATGTTATATGGACCAAACTAATGATAAAAATGAAAGAATAAACATTGTTGACCTTGTGGGGACATTTCCTGGTCCCCAGGAGAAAAATAGTTCATGAGTCATAAAGTTTGAGAGTGTGTGTGTGTGTGTGTGTGTGTGTGTGTGTGTGTGTGTGTTGATGAAGTGTAGTGGAGGCCTCAGTTTCAGCCAAAGCACTGCTGTCTGTCACACACACACACACACACACACTGCAGGGCATGTGTTAATAATGAATAATCAGAGTTGATCTGCTTCTGTCAGACGCTTCCCCTGACCACCTCACTCACCATCCTGCAGAGACACGAGACCATGAGGAGGAGATCACGCTTACTCCTGCTCCAGCAGCTCTCTCTCTGTGTGTGTGTGTGTGTGTGTCTGTGTGTGCGTGCGCAAGTGTGTGTGCAAAGGGAGTGATGGGCTGAGGATTATCGGGCAGGTTTGTGTTGTGTTTTGGGCAGGAAGTGAGCAGCTCTCACAGCATCAGCTTCCTGTACATGTTGGTCAGCAGCTGCTCTCACAGTCAGAGATCAGACACACACTTCATCTCAGCCTTCAGGATGTGTGTGTGTGTGTGTGTGTGTGTGTGTGTGTGTGTTGGTCCACATCATTCTAGTGCATGTTTGTGCTTAAATCTAGAGGTTCAATCAAAGATGAATAGTCACAGTGGGAAGATGGAGGATCTGGTCTTTGTGTGTGTGTGTGTGTGTGTGTGTGTGTGTGTATGTTTATGCATGTGTATATTTCGTGTGTGTGTGTGTGAGAGCAGGTCCGTCGCTCAGTGGCAGCAGGAGGATCTTCTCTGTGAAATATGGGAATTGATTCTGCAGTATCTTGTTAACTGCTGATTTAAAGCAGCAGCAGACGTGTGTGTGTGTGTGTGTGTGTGTGTGTGTGTGTGTGTGTGTGTGTGTGTGTGTGTGTGTGTGTGTGTGTGTGTGTGTGTGTGTGTGTTCAGCATCACAGTAAATCTCTGATAACTGAGCGCCTCCTTACAGTAGTTGTGTGTGTAGAGATGCTGTGACTGTGACTGAACGCTGGATCATCACTGCAGTCCTCCTGATGCTTCAGAATGTGCAGATTTGATCATCAGGAAAGATTGATAATCGTGATCAATATAGAAACAGACTCGTGCAGGCTGTGCTTTTATTCATCCATTCATTTCCCCTGAGCTCTGTCTGTTGTTTATCAGAGATCTTCTATTCCAGTGTGAGAGCTGGGTCTTCATCTACAGTGAGCACGTTCTGCAGTTATTGGCTTTATTTTCTGTTTAATGATGAGGTTAAATGCTGCATTTAGTGACATGTTAAGCTCTGTTTAACATGCCAAAATATTTCCTAAACAGTTACAATAAAGAAAAATGAAAAAATAGAACTAATTTATTGCATCATACATCATTAGGAAGAAAATGAAACCTGCTTTTACATTAAAAACTGTAAACTACTGTCATTTATCAGGCAAATAGCAGACTGGCAGCTCATTCAGCTCTCCTCAGTCAGAATTTGGCCATTTCAATATTTAACAATCAAACTCCACACAGAAACGCCAGCTGAGCCAGCCGAGGCTCGAACCAGTGACCTTTTCACTGTGTGGGGACAGTGCTACCCACTGCGCCAGCATGCCACCCCATTAAAACAGAATGATCATTCATTCATTCATTCTCCTTCCGGTTAGTCCCTTTATTCATCAGCCGTCACCACAGTGCAATGAACCGCCAACTATTCCAGTATATGTTTTACACAGCGGATACCCTTCCAGCTGCAACCCAGTACTGGAAAACACCCATACACACTCACACTCATACACTATGGCCAGTGTAGTTGATCAGTTCCCCTATAGCGCATGTGTTTGGACTGTGGGGGAAACCGGAGCACCCGGAGGAAACCCACACCAACACGGGGAGAACATGCAAACTCCACACAGAAACACCAACTGACCCAGCCGAGACTCAAACCAGAGACCTTCTTGCTGTGAGGCCACAGTGCTACCACTGACTGCTCCTATGTGTTTTGAACTGAGCTGTATCCTCTATGGTTGCTCCAAAGCAGCACATCGGTATATATGTGGCATTTGGCAGCAGTAGATACGTCAGATGGTTTAAACAGTGCAGATATGCAGGCTTCACCATATCCTGCACAGCCGCATGCGGCGCTAACAGCAGGAGCATATCTGCAGTCCTACAGGGCCTGAGCAGGGGAAAGAGGAACATGGAGACCATCACATTTGGACTGAGCATGTAGATTACAGAAAGGCAGGAACACAAACACAGAGGTCCTGATATTCAGTCAATTAATAATCGATCAGTTGTTGTGTCTGTGTGGAGTTTGCATGTTCTCCCCATGTTGGTGTGGGTTTCCTCCGGGTGCTCCGGTTTCCCCCACAGTCCAAACACATGCGCTATAGGGGAACTGATCAACTACACTGGCCGTAGTGTATGAGTGTGTGTGTGAATGAGTGTGTATGGGTGTTTCCTAGTATTGGGTTGCAGCTGGAAGGCCTTACATCACATAAAACATAAGCCAGAGTAGTTGTCGGTTCCTTCCACTGTGGTGACTCCTGATGTATCAGGGACACCCAAAGGAAAGCGAGTGAGTAAATGATGAGTGATCATCTGTGTGGCATCAAAC
This sequence comes from Danio rerio, assembly GCF_052040795.2. Taxonomy (NCBI): domain Eukaryota; kingdom Metazoa; phylum Chordata; class Actinopteri; order Cypriniformes; family Danionidae; genus Danio; species Danio rerio. The sequence continues at coordinate 252,704 of NC_141030.1, read as the reverse complement.
GTACAGATTCAGCTAAAGCCTTCAGTGATGAATAAATGATGAGGTGTGGAAAGCAGCGGTTCCTTATGTTCCCTCCTCTAATCTGTGTGTGTGTGTGTGTGTGTGTGTGTGTGTGTGTGTGTGTGTGTGTGTGTGTGTGTGTGTACTAGTTTAGCTGTACATATGAGGGCTCAATTGTCTGCACTAATGTAGTGGAATTAGAAAATAATCCAGTAGTGTTGGGATTTAATTTGAATTGAGACATCACTGATGATGAAGGTGATCCATCACTCAGAGCATGCTGCACCAGTGTCTGATGACTGTCAGATGAGTGTGTGAGCGCTGCTGCTCTACAGGCTGAATTAGGCCAGATATCACACCTTAACCTGATATAAAACAATGGAAGTCGACATAATGTCCTCACTAGGATAGGAAAACTAACCTGTGTGTGTGTGTGTGTGTGTGTGGCCTTTGATCTGCTCTGATACACTCAAACATGATTCTCACAGTGTGTCACAGCAGGTCATATGCTGTCTGCTGCTCACTGCCTTTCATGTCTGTGTGTGTGAGTGTGTGTGTGCGAGTGTGTGTGTGTGTGTGTGTGTGTGTTTGACTGTGTGTTAGTGTGAGAGAGAGTGTACCTTGCATTCCTTACATTGTGGGGACTAAATGTGCGCTCACCTACAGCAATACCAGTAATTTTGAGCATGTGAGGAGATTTTCTTTGGTCTCCATGAGGAAAAGGTGTGTGTGTGTGTGTGTGTGTTTGTGTGTGTTATCTAGTGTCTGTGTGAAAGTATGTGTATGTGGGTGTCTGTGTTGTTTGTGTGTTGTTAGTGTGTGTGTGCGCCTGTGATTGTATATTAGTGTTTTTGTGGGTATGTGTATGCATTTGAGGCAATGCAGTGGGTAGCATGATCGCCTTACAGCAAGAAGGTCTCTGGTTTGAGTCTCGGCTGGGTCAGTTGGTCTCTGTGTGGAGTTTGCATGTTCTCCCCGTGTTGGCGTGGGTTTCCTCCGGGTGCTCCGGTTTCCCCCAAAGTCCAAACACATGCGCTACAGGGGAACTGATCAACTACACTGGCCGTAGTGTATGAGTGTGTGTGTGTGTGTGTGTGTGTGTGTGTGTGTGTGTGTGTGTTTTTGTGTGTGTGTGTGTGTGTGTGTGTGTGTGTATATGACAGCATATGTGTGTATGAGTTTGTGTGTGCGTTAGTATGCATGTGTGTATGATGTGATAGTGTGTGTGTGTGTATGTGAGCGTGTGAAGGGCCCCAGGCTGTGTGTGAATGAATGTGTACTGGGTTGCAACTGGAAGGGCATCCGCTGCGTAAAACATATGCTGGATAAGTTGTCGGTTCATCCCACTGTGGTGACCCCTGATTATACAGGGACTTAGCCGAAAAGAAAATGAATGAATGAATGAGTGTTTATGCATTTGTGTGTGTGAGTGTGTATCTGTGTAAGAGTGTGTGAGATTGCTTTAGATTGTTTTTGTGTGTTTCAGTGTGTTTGTTAGTGTGTGTGTGTGTGTGTGTGTTTGTGTGTGTATGATAGCATATGTGTGTATGAGTTTGTGTGTGCGTTAGTATGCATGTGTGTATGATGTGATAGTGTGTGTGTGTGTGTGTGAGCGTGTGAAGGGCCCCAGGCTGCGCTCCGTCAGAGCAGCTGTGTCTGTCACTGTGCTGATCTGCAGTCATTAGCGGTCGGAGCGAATGGACTCAATCTGGCGTCGCCTGTGCAGCTGCTCGGGCCCCGGGGCCCTGTTGACGTCCTGTGGGAGCCGCGGTGGCCTCAGATGCTCCCGACTGAAACATGCTGATCACAGGACTCTCCTGAGCGCTTCGGAACCTCCCGATGTGTGTGTGTGTGTGTGTGTGTGTGTGTGTGTGTGTGTGTATGTGTGTGTGTGTGTGTGTGTGTGTGTGTGTGTGTGTGTGTGTGTGTGTTTGTGTGTGTGTGTGTGTGAAACTGAACCGTCCACAAATGCTGTTCAGTTTGTGAAGCATGATTAATGTGAGTAATGTTCAATAAGATGTGACATGGACAATATTGTAGTCATTTATAATACATACTACAGTGTTTATGAACCATTGTACCATAGTAAAGTGTATTAAACTATTATTTACAATTCTCTGATAATGAACGCTCCAGCATACTGTAATAATAACTGTAGTGAACTGATAAACTGTAATATGAGAGATAGTTTAGTTTAACTGCAATAAACTGTGGTGGATTGTAGTATAATATACCCCACAAGTGTAGAAAACTACAGCACTGGCTCAATTGTTCATATTACTATACTTGTTGTGTTACCATAGCAACTGTAGAATCGCCACATTTGTTTATATTACTATAGGTGTTGTGTTACCATAGCAACTGTAGAATCGCCACATTTGTTTATATTACTATAGGTGTTGTGTTACCATAGCAACTGTAGAATCGCCACATTTGTTTATATTACTATAGGTGTTGTGTTACCATAGCAACTGTAGAATCGCCACATTTGTTTATATTACTATAGGTGTTGTGTTACCATAGCAACTGTAGAATCGCCACATTTGTTTATATTACTATAGTTGTTGTGTTACCATAGCAACTGTAGAATCGCCACATTTGTTTATATTACTATAGTTGTTGTGTTACCATAGCAACTGTAGAATCGCCACATTTGTTTATATTACTATAGTTGTTGTGTTACCATAGCAACAACAGAATCGCCACATTTGTTAATATTGCTGTAGTAGTTGTTGTTACCATAGCAACTGTAAAATCCCCACAGCAGATTAATTCAAGTGCTTCACTGTAATATGCTTTAAACACTACAGTATTTACTGTAAGTTATTATAGTGTTAATATAGTACAAAACACATATATATCCATCATACAATGAAAGAAAATGGTGGCTGATTTCTGTTTTTTGTTTTTGTCTTTTAGCCTAATGTAATGGGTAGCACACAGCGTTCCTCTAATGTCGTTTTGTAATTTTTAAATGACGTTTCCATAAGGAATGATGATCACCAGTGTTCATTATCACAGACTCCCAAATGCGCCAGCAGTGTGTGAACGCAGTTATAACTGGGCTAAATTTAAATGTACCATTGAATTATTCACCCTCCTGTTCAATTTTTATTATTTTACATTTTCCCCAATTTCTGTTTAATCATTAAAGAGAATCTCTTTTTCAGCACATCTCTAATTATAACAGTGTTAATAACTCATCTCTAATAGCTGATGTGTTTCCTCTTCATCATGATGACAGCACATAATATTAGACTAGATGTTCTTCAAGACACTAGTGTTCAGCTTAAAGTGACATGTAAAGGCTTCACTAGGGTAATTAGGGTAAAGTTAGGGTAATTAGGCAAGTCATTGTATAACAGTGGTTTGTTCTGGAGACAGTCCAACACTAATATTGCTGAAGGGGCCAATAATATTGAGCTTAACGAGTTTAAAACAATTAAAAACTGCTTTTATTCTAGCCCAAATAAAACACATAAGAGTTTCTCCAGAAGAACAAACATTAGAGGGAATACTGTGCAGATGCCCTCAACTGTATTTAGTGTATTCATTATTAAATGCTAATTTCCATGTGATAATCGCGCGTCTGATGGGGAAACGCGCTGAATGCATCAGGAAGACTCGAACCTGTGACGCCAGAAGAATCTCTCTCTCTCTCCCTCTCTCTCTCTCTCTCGCTCTCTCTCTTCTCGCTCTCTCTCTTCTCTCTCTCTCTCTTCTCTCTCCCTCTCCCTCTCTCTCTCCCTCTCTCAGTCAGTCTGTGCTTCATTAGAGATCATGTCGGGATGGGAGGATGATGATGATGAGGGCTCTCCGGGTTTTTCTCCGGGAATAATGCGCGTCTTCTTCTCCATCACTGAAGACTGAAGCTCGACAGGATGAAGAACGACTGAGCGGACGGACGGACGGACGGATGGATGAATGAATGAACGCGCAGTCTGGTACGTGTGTCGCCTTCACTCCTCCATCACTGTCGGTGCCGTTTCTCCGTTTCTACTTACGTAAGGCTCTCGGTAATCGAAGAACGCGGAGGAGCAACAGCGCGAATCCGGCATCGGTTCTGGTGCCGGTCGCGTTCGTCTCCATGGAGACCCGGTTGAGGAGCGCGCGCTGAAGCTCCGTTGAGTGTGTGTTTGTGTGTGTGTGTGTGTTTGTGTTTGTGTGTCACAGTTGCGTAACACTCACTCATGTAAGTTGGGAAAGTTCTCCGCAGGTGTTGCGGCCTGATTAATGATGTGACGGACGGTGTGTGGAGCCGGAGCTGATCAGGGGGCGGCGGTGACGTCTGCGCTCCCGCTAATGATATGCATGAGCTGCTAATTAAATGAGCGTGTAGTCGGGAGCCTGTGCCGCTGCTGAAGGCCGTGCTGGCTCCTCAAATCTAATTATTACGCGAACATGGAACATTGTGACGCCTACGCAGGAGTGTCTGCTGGCCAGCTCCGCTCGAACTGGTTTCACTGGTGTATTTGTGGTTCTGGAGTCGCTGCCACTTCACTTGGCACACCGAGCATCTGCCATTGTGAGCGGCTGACGGATGGAGCTGTGTGTTGCCATGGTGATGATGATGATGATGATGATGATGATGGCCGCCTGGCTCATGTTTCCAGTGAAGGGAGAAATCTGCGCTTTAGCGAGCAGAGCAGAGCAGAACCAAACAAAACCCAGAGCACCGTGGCTGGGTCCTGCGTCAGACGGCCCTCGGTCACGCAGCGGGCCCTCAGCTGCGCTCTGGGCTTTTTCTCCATCAGTTGTGGTGTTTTTGCAGGGATCTCTCAGTGCTGGAGACAGCTTTCACCTGAATTAAAGGTGTTAAACTCCAGATTCATCATCTTCAGCTGCAGATCTGAACAGAAACACAACAGAGACTGTGAAGATGATGAAGATGATGATGATGATGATGATGAAGATGATGATCATTGTTGAGGCTTTTCCAAAAGCTGATTGTTTTGGGGTTGGCGTCACAGTGGCGCAATGGGTAGCACAATCACCTCACAGCAAGATGGTTGCTGGTTTGAGTCTCGGCTGGGTCAGTTGGCGTTTCTGTGTGGAGTTTGCATGTTCTCCCCGTGTTGGCGTGGGTTTCCTCCGGGTGCTCCGGTTTCCCCCACAGTCCAAACACATGCGCTATAGGGGAACTGATCAACTACACTGGCCGTAGTGTATGAGTGTGTGTTAATGAGAGTGTATGGGTATTTCCCAGAACTGGGTTGCAGCTGGAAGGGCATCCACTGTTTAAAAAATGAATGACCTTTGTCAAAGCTACAGATGTTATTGGATGAAATAATCTGTCATACACGGATGCTTTAACTGCTCTTGAGAGTGTTCAGTCACGGGCCTGTACACACAAATTAAAGCATCAGAATGATCCAAACTCTCTCAGTGTCGAGGCTGAACTCCACCATGACTCCACAACAATTGTGGGTTTAAACACAGCGATATAGAGGCTGATGTGAAATATGGTGCAGCCCTAGTTAATATCTTAATAATACAGGCAATAATCCAGTCGTCAATGGTGTGAATATGCACAGATACTGTTGTCAGCCAATGATGAACTTCTGCTGAAAGCTTAATGTGACTATTTTCAATTCCATAAAGTTCCTTTTACAGCATCGATGTTGTAATGTAATTCAGATATATTCAGTCACATAGACTAAAGCGTCCATTTGGGTGTTAAAGCATAAAAAGAGCTGAAATAGCATTTAAACACAGCGGCAGGCCAGCACAGAAACTCCATCAAAAACACTGGGGTAAAGTTCATTTCCATATTTTAAAGAGATGGCGTGGAAAACTATAATTGTATGCAGTGCTTCTTGTGTGGTCTGATACACACTTCACATCGTATCTCAGCCAGGCAGTGGAGATCCCTGATTTTCTGTATCAGATCTTAAACTCTGTGATTTTGTATAGGATGACAATTAACCAGAGACCCTGAAGCTGGCTGACTGAAATTACACGCCTGTGCGCATATATCCCCGCTGTTACTTAAAATAAAGTGTTACCTTGCTGAATTTACACTCATCAACTCTCTCTGCCTGACTGGGGACATTGCAGAGGTTATTTATAGAAGCTGCTAATTATAAGAGTTACATCTCAAAGGGACAGTTCCCCCAAAACTGATCATTTACACACTATTTGCACTCATTCCCAACTGGGTTCAAGCCTGAATGAGTTTCTTTATTCTGCTGAACACAAAAGAAGATATTTAGAAGAATGCTGGAAACGGCTAATTATAAAAAACAAATATTATGTAAGTCAATGGTTACAGGTTTCCAACACTCTTGTGTTCAACAGATATTAAGTGAAGTTTAGTTATAAACTGATGTCGAGAGGATCAGGTGCTTATGATTGATCACAGCTGGTGCTGCATTATCCAATTCATGATTGACCAATCAGATGATTCCTAACCCACTATAAACACCCTCAGCTCCATATCACAGCCATCTTCATCTTGAAGAATCCCCCTTCCACCCCTACTCCTCCTCCTTTCCTAGATGGGTGGCCCAGTGGTTAGCACTGTTGCCTCACAGCAGGAACATCACTGGTTCTAATCCTCACCAAGCCAGCCGACATTTCTGTGTGGAGTTTAGACGTTCTCCCCGTGCTCATGTGGGTTTCCCCCGGGTTCCTCCTGCCATCCAAAAGCATGCAGCTTAAGTTAAGTGACTAATCCACATCAGCACATAGACATGCTGCTAGTCAGTAGTTATCTCTTAAGAGTGATCACTATCTGTTCATCAGCTACTACAGCAGGAGAGTCTCCACATCTACCTGAGCTCAAACTCCCCTCTCGCCCTGCAAACGGGAGGGAGCCCCGGGCTCGAGGATCTAATAAGCTCAGAGCTCTCTCCCAGGACAGCATGCCAAACACGCTTTATCATCACTCATCAGCTGAGGGTGAACTCTGGAAAACATCAACGAGGTTTAGAACAAGTAAAAGGAGAGTAAATGATGACAGAGCTGGAGTGAACTGTGCCTTTAAATGCAGCTGAATACTACACACACACACACACACACACACACACTTAGATTGTGAGTTCACATCAAAAATGTACAGACGCTTCAGTCCAATTATCTTCCAGTATGAATCATAAATAAGTACAAATTGTTTTAGGAAGACTTGTAGATGAGTGTGTGTGTGTGTGTGTGTGTGTGTGTGTGTGTGTGTGTGTGTGTGTGTGTGTGTGTGTTATGTAATATTGTAAAACGAGGTCAGTGTAAGATATTGATGTCGTTCAGCTCTGCAGGGTGTGAAAGTGTCTGCTTGACACTGGAGGATGTACAGTAGACTCTGGGCTGAAGCTGTCTGTGGAGGATCGTCTGCTGATGCTGTGGTGTTTCAGAGGAAGACTCCGCTGTTGCTGTTTCTGGACGGTTATTACAGTAATAATAATGATGCCGCTGCTGGTGTTAGCTGATCAAACGCAGAGGATTGTGGGACATTAGAGGTGTTTGTGCGTTTTATTGTGCCACCCACAGATCCGTCCAGTGATGCCACTGCAACAGAAGCCCAGCGAGACTGGAGAAATCTGAAATATTAAACACAGCTCATGCTCACGCTCTGACCTACTGAGAGACTGACAGAGACAGAGAGAGAGAGAGAGAGAGCTGTTGATCAGTGCTGGAAATAGACCTGAGGATGTTCAGAGATGCTTCAGTGCGAGTGTGTGTGTATGTGTGTGTGTGTGTGTTTGTGCTGAGTCAGGTGTGTGTGTGGATTAGCCAGTGTCCCTCAGTGCTGACGGATGTCCAGGTGAGCTGCTGTGTGTTCAGGTGTGTGTGTGTTTGCTTAGTGATTACAGCTCATGTTCGACAAACACCTGCAGAGTCACGTGTGTGTTCTGCGCTCACAGGAAACAGGTCTCCATACTGTGTGTGTGTGTGTGTAGTCCTTAAGGTGAGCGACTGCTTAGGGCGCCCAGAGATACGGCCCCCAAATAAAGACCTAGTCGCTGGTTTGAGTCTCGGCTGGGTCAGTTGGTGTTTCTGTGTGGAGTTTGCATGTTCTCCCCGTGTTGGCGTGGGTTTCCTCCGGGTGCTCCGGTTTCCCCCACAGTCCAAACACATGCGCTATAGGGGAACTGATCAACTACACTGGCCGTAGTGTATGAGTGTGTGTGTATGAATGAGTGTGTATGGGTGTTTCCCAGTACTGGATTACAGCTAGAAGGGCATCCGCTATGTAAAACATATGCTGGAATAGTTGGCGGTTCATTCCACTGTGATGATCCCTGATGAATAAAGGGACTAAGCCAAAAAAAATCAATGTTATACATATTTATTATGCATATGTAGTACACACACATACATAAAAATATACAAAACAATTTTGTAACAAAATCGGTATCATTATACATATTTATTTATATTCAGATATTATATATATATATATATATATGTTCTGACGTATGTGCATGCCTGTGTGTATTAATATATATATATACTATACACACACAGCCCGCACACACATACAGTATATCATGTAAAATCAAAGCTTTATTGTGGATGCGCAGCACTAATTTATATATAACATAGTGTTCTATTATATTTTGTATGTTGAGGGTCAAACAAATGAAACTGTAGTTTAATCATTATATCCAGATTTTTAAACGCTTTTATTTCAGATGGAGTGCTCTGAGAGAAAGTAATCAAATGAAATAATGAAATGTACAAAGTGTGCAGTTTTGGTATCCATCACTTTATGTAGAACAAATGTCCCCACAAGTATAGTAATACCAGTAAATGTTGACCTCATGGGGACATTTCTTTTGCTCCTCATGAGGAAAACAGCTCATAAATCAGACAGAATGAAGGATTTCACAAATGTAAAACTGCAGAATGATGGTGTCAAGCTCATTTTCATTCATTTTAACATATTAAAGTAATAAATAAATGCATGTATTTGCATAAACGTAAAATAGACGTCAGTTCTTTGGGTTATTTTAACGTGAATCCTTTTATAAGGTAAAGAAACCATGATAATCATCATTTTTGAGAGAAGCAGAAATGCTGATCATGTTGAGCTGGGTTTCAAACACAGGTGCATTCTGGGAGATGTAGTTCATAGTCATCAAAAATGTAAAGCTAGTGGACTCTTATTAATGCCGGGTTCACAGCTAATGCCAAGCACCATGTCACCTGCTCGAGTTACTTGCAGGATGTTTTTCACCCCAGATGAATTTTCTGCTCAAGTTATGTCTGAAATAGCATGAAATATCCAGTTAACACATTTCACACGTGTTGCAAACGTCTCTCCTGTTCCACATCATGCATGCCACTCAGTTTGTGCTCCATAAATCAGCAGTTTTCAGTGATTCTTGTGTTTATTTTCCTCATTTATTTCTGCTTCTGAATGTCGACTTTGAACAGTTGTAAAAGTGTGTTCTGCACGTGTGTATAGTGTGCAGTGCTGTATAGTGTGTGTTGGTGTTGTATATTACACTACAGAAGCCTTGTAATAAACTGCAGCACATGTTCTGCTATTTCACACTCTTATTCCTCTAAATATTAATATTTATATTATTTTAAACCTCTAAAATGTCAGTAAAAGTCACTTTGTTAAACTGTAGAGTTGAATTTACAACATCAGAAGTGGACAGAGCAGAGATGTAAATTTCTGTTATTTACAGCTCACGAGTGTAGATAAGCACAAACACACTAAATATTAGGATGAAGGGTTGAAACATCTCAGCTATGGGGAGAGAGAGCCCATAAAGCATGAAAACATGTTGTGTGTGTGTGACTGAACTCGGCACGTGCTGTCGTCTGTAAGGTCAGAGGTCTACGTCTGCGCGGCTGAGCAGCAGTGTGTCCCTCATCACCCTGAGAGCCGTGTGTGTGCTCTGCTGCTGTGGCTTGTGGGACTCGTGCTGCGGTCACACAGCTGCTGGAACAACACTGGACTGGGCTGCTTTAAAGTGTTCAGATTTTAGGATCAGTGTTATTTGTTTCTGGGATATCTATAAGTGAGTATGCCCAAATACAGTGACACAATTCACATGTAGGAGATAGAAATAGAAGAACGGATGACACACCAGCACTCATTTTCTTTTCCAGAGATTCTCAGTCAGGTTTAGGTCAGGACTCTGGGCTGCCGTTTCATTATTTCGGTGTTTTCAGCTTTGGGATTTGCTTTAGCTGTTGTCCTGTGCTCAGAGTTGATCACTGTGTGATTGTGTGATGAACAGAAGATGAGGGCTGCACAATACTGGCCAAATATGCTCACTGTGGCCTCACAGCAAGAAGGTCGCTGGTTCGAGTCTCAGCAGGCTCAGTGTGTGTTTCTGTGTGGAGTTTGCATGTTCTCCCTGTGTTGGTGTGGGTTTCCTCCGGGTGCTCCGGTTTCCCCCACAGTCCAAACACATGCGCTATAGGGGAACTGATCAACTACACTGGCCGTAGTGTATGAATGCGAATGAGTGTATGGGTGTTTCCCAGTACTGGGTTGCAGCTGGAAGGACATCTGCTGTGTAAAACATATGCTGTATTAGTTGGCGGTTCATTCCGCTGTGGTGACCCCTGATGAATAGGGACTAAGCTGAAGGAAAATGAATGATAACAATGTTTTTTATGATATGACTAACTTGCAAAGTGCTGTATTATTTGGAATTTTAAAACATAATTCACTGATGTAATGATCATACTGAAATAAGCGGGTCATAGATCTTTTTTCTAGCTAATTAAATAGAAAACTATATTAAGGTGCAAACATTTAGACTATAAAACACCACACATGATTAAAAACTCAGACTCAGACTTCTGATGGACATCTGCATTCACACTGTCCTGTTTCTGTACAGCTTGTTGGCACTGTAAAACATTTATTGTCAAGGCAAGACAACTAATATTTTTGTTTCTTTCACTTATTTTACTAAGTTAATCAGCTAAACTAATTTTAAAAGTTATACAAAGTTCATTCATTCATTTTCCTTCAGCTTAGTGCCTATCAGGGGTCGCCACAGTGGAATGAACCGCCAACTATTCCAGCATATGGTTCACACCCTGGATGCCCTTCCAGCTGCAACCCAGTACTGGGAAATTAAAAGTTCATTTGATTCAACTCAAAAATGAAAGGCAGCAGTGATATTGGTACAGTGTGAGCTGCTCACGGAGACCTGAGTTAGACCCAACCCCAGCCCAGATCAGTGGATGGGGATGATTGAGAGGCTGATGGAGGAGTTTGGCCAGGACACCGGGGTTACCCCCCTACTCTTTACCAGAAGTGCCCTGGGGTTATTAATGAGCACAGAGAGTCAGGAGCTCACCTGCCCAGCCCTAACATCACCATCAATCTGAAGTTGATTGTAGTCTATAATTAATGATGTATGAGTGATGCTGTCACTGAGAGCGCTTCAGATGAGCCTTTACACCCAAACACACTGAGACGGACTGTCAGGAAGATTTAAGGAGGAAACGGACTGATCTGACAGAGTAACGCTCCGCTTTAATATCTGGATTGCATGCTGATAGTGTTTAACAGGTAGAACAGCTGTTATATTCAGTGTACAGCACACGTACACACACACACACACACACACACACACACACACACACACACACACACACACACACACACTTGTGTCTCTTTCTGACCTGAAGATCCTCCAGATGCTCTGAGTGTGTGTCCTGCGTGTCACAGTTGATGTGTGTGTGTGTGTGTGTGTGTGTGGTCGTGTGTTAATCTTTGACAGAGGGAGTGTACAATACAGTGGGTGATTTTCTCTGAAGCTACTTTTGGACTCAATCAATATGTGCAAACGCATGTTGATCCTTTCCAGCTCTCATGAGGAACGCCGCTCACACTTCAGTGCGTCTCCAGGGCCCACACTGCTGTCAGAACCACAGCTGCTCCACGCCTGTCTGTCTGTCTGTACGTCTGTCTGTCAGTCGATGGTAATGTGTGTGTGTGTGTGTGTGTGTGTGTGTTGTCTCTCTGCGTCAGTCTTTGTCTGCTGAGTGGCCTGATGAATGCGAGTCTCGGGTTTTGTTCAGTGTTGTTTGTGTGTTGTGTGTTTGTCCGTTCACTGACACAAAGCCTGTGCTTTACTCTCTGAATAAATATGAGCAGATCTGAATGAGCCTTAAACGAGTGCGATTGTGTGTGTGTGTGTGTGTGTGTGTGTGTGTGTGTGTGTGTGTGTGTGTGTTTTCTCTGGCTGTGGGTGAAGGATGGCTGACTGTGATGAGAGACAGACAGACGCACAGACGGGCTGGTTTTATCAGGTGCTGTACTCTTGTGATGGCTGTGTTCTGACACACCTGTACGTCTGACACTCTTTCATCCTGAACAGCTGCAGGTGCGTTCAGAGCCGTCGCACGTCTGCTTCTGACAGACAGAGAGACAGGAGATGAACATGACACACACACACACACACACACACACTGGGAGTCTCACCGGCTTATACTCCTCAAGTGATCTGGATCTTCCTCTGATGATAACTGTGTGATGTAGTCACTGTAGTCATCAGATCTGAAACGTCTTTATTAAAGAAGCAGTTTTATAAATCTACAGGTTTACACTGGTGTCGTGTTCAGCATCATCTGTATATTTCAGTCTATATTTTATGATCCATTTAAAAAGTTTTATTGATGAACTCAAGCTGAGCAGAGAGATATGCGTCTCATTGCAGATATTAAAGGGTCAGTTCACTCAAACATTTCATTCTGCCGTCATTCACTCAGCCCTGCATGAGCTCTATAACTTATTAACCCACTGCAGCTCCTTTAACAATCAGCCCTGATGTGTCTTGTCAATATGTTTGTAAGTGTGTGTGTGTGTCTGTCAGTGATGAGGTGTGTGTGTGAGAGCTGCAGGCGTGTCCTGTGATTGACAGTGTGTGTGTTCCTCCTAATGGTGCTGTCAGTGGAGATCAGAGTCTGCTGTGGATCTTCAGGCTGAGCTGCTCTTCTGTTCTGCTCATCAGCGCTGGCGTCTGGCAAACATGACTCTCACTCCAACACAGAGACTTTACTGAAGTGTATTTACACACACACACACACACACACACACACACACACACACACACACACACACACACCTGGCTGTACCTGCCTGTCTCCTCTGTTGTTTTCTGTTATTTGATTTTCTCTTCTCTTCATTTGTGTTGGGTTTAATGTGGAACAGATGGAAATCAGCAGCATGATGAGTTGCCGGAGCTGACAGATGATCACAGCCCACCTGCTCTATTCTCTCCTGTTATTCACTTCAGTTATATTCTATAGAGTTCAGTTCAGTTCTGGACTCTTCTGTTCTGTTTATTCAGTCCAGTATTCTACTCATTTGTAGGTGTGTGTCATCATCTCTGTTGTGTGTAATGGTGTCTTAAAGGAACAGAAGCAAGGATCTGTGTTTTACTAAAAGCATCAGAGTTTCTCCTTCCCATGATCAGGCAGTCTTGTGTGTGTTTATAGTGTGTATCTCGCATGTTGTGGTGCCTAAATGAAGTATAGTAATACCAGTAAACTAATAAACTGCAGAGTGTGTACAGTGAGAGATGAGTTTAGGGGAGAATATACAGGCTGTAAGGTACAGACAGCATACAGCCCATAAAGATAGCTGTGTGTGTGTTTGTGTGTGTGTGTGTGTGTGTGCGTGCGTGTGTGTTACCTGTCTCTCTGTGTCTGCTGCTGCCGGTGATGGAGTCTGCAGTCTGTCCCTCAGTCTCTGACACTATGTGCTGCTGGGTCCAGTACACCACAGACATGTGCTGCGGCAGATATTCATCACTCTGTATATTTCGAGCACGCGTGTTGAGCTGGATGAGGTCAGAGTTGAGCGCTGTTCACTGAAGATGACGGAGCGGTTGACGGTTAGCGATAGAATCAAGTCAGTGAACACACAAACACTGCACAGGCGTCATACACAGCTTCCCATCTCCGCTGCTGCTCTTCTCCTGACCTCTCAGGAAGCCCCATGAGCTCTGCACTGCAGTATAGACCAGCGCCTCAGAGAGGGCCTGTGGAGGAGGCCGAGGGCCTGCAGGTGATCAGGTGTGAGTCCAGGCTTTTATTAATAGGGGCACAGGAGGGACCAAGAAGCTGTCAGGAGGGAAAAGTGCACTTTTATATTTAATAACCATGTTCTCATCAACATATTCATTTGAAATGGGAGTTCAGATTGTCCCTTTTTTCCACTATCATGACGTGCATGCACTTGAAACAGTCCTGACATTAGAAAACAATGTAGAGTGCATGCTTTTGTTCTTTGGAAACTGATTGGATTCTTGAAAGTTGGGTGTTGCTAACAACATCAAGGAAGATTGATGAATGAATCAATTCAGAGCTGATGAGCATCACTGTGAGTTCACTCTGTTACGCAGGTTTGCTTATATTCTAGTTTGTTGTATAGTGACAGTGAAAAGCTTCAAATATTCTGGTATTTTGGTCATAAAGACTTCTGACTCCTCCACCACACATTTCCACACACATAAGCATGAAGCACAAAATTAAACGTGATTGGTTGATTAAGCTGTCAGTCAAATAATATAGTGGGCGGAGCTTTCCCATTCAAAACTCCCAAAGTACCCAGACCTTCATCATCAGTCTGAGCTCTGGCTACACGAGACTACTTTATCCCAGGCTTACCATACATTAATGTTTATAAATGCTTTGTTTACATACGTTACATATATGAACATATATTTGCTCACACTTCTTATGTCATTGTGCTGTGAAACAGACAGTGCTCTAATCCAATGGCTTTTCCATGAATATATGAGGAGTAATAAGCAGTGAACCGACAGTGAGTAGGTCAGCTCCTCCAGGTTATCTGTGGCCAAACATTTTGTGACAGCTTCTTACAAAACTAATGTCATTATTTGCTTCAGTTGTTGTGTTGAGCTGTGGAAATGCACTGGTAGATGTGTTCTACTTTAAGCAGCACTACATCTGAGGTTTCCACACAAACCCCTCAATCATCACCGCTGATATACCCCGATCAGTCTGTGCTGTTGGGGGGCAGAGCATGTTTTGGGGATTTTAATTCACCCCTTTAGATCCACATGTGTCAATAACCAAGTATTTGTCTCCCTGCAGGCTCAGAATCTTCCAGAAGTCCAGATGGAGCAGGATGTCGAGAGCACCGTCACGGTTCGACAACCCAAGCTGCCCAAGCAGGCGCGGGACGACATCCCCAAACCGCTGCAGGAGCGGGAGCGCGCCAAGCAGAAGACCCAGCGCTACGTCCGCAAAGACGGCAAGTGCAACGTGCACCACGGAAACGTGCGGGAGACCTACCGCTACCTGACGGACATCTTCACCACGCTGGTGGACCTCAAGTGGAGGTTCAACCTGTTCATCTTCGTGCTGGTCTACACCGTCACCTGGCTGTTCTTCGGCTTCATGTGGTGGCTGATCGCCTACATTCGAGGAGATCTGGAGCACATCGGAGACAACCAGTGGACTCCCTGCGTCAACAACCTGAACGGCTTCGTGTCCGCATTCCTGTTCTCGATAGAGACTGAGACCACCATCGGCTACGGCCACCGCGTCATCACCGACAAGTGTCCGGAGGGCATCGTGCTGCTGCTGGTGCAGTCGGTGCTGGGCTCCATCGTCAACGCCTTCATGGTGGGCTGCATGTTCGTCAAGATCTCGCAGCCCAAGAAGCGCGCCGAGACGCTGGTCTTCTCCACCAACGCCGTCATCTCCATGCGGGACGGCCGGCTCTGCCTGATGTTCCGCGTGGGAGACCTCAGAAACTCGCACATCGTGGAGGCGTCCATTAGAGCCAAGCTGATCAAGTCCAAACAGACCAAGGAGGGCGAGTTCATCCCGCTCAATCAGACGGACATAAACGTGGGCTACGACACCGGAGACGACCGGCTCTTCCTGGTGTCTCCGCTCATCATCTGCCACGAGATCAACCAGCACAGCCCCTTCTGGGAGATCTCCAGAGAGCACATGGCCAAGGAGGAGCTGGAGATCGTGGTGATCCTGGAGGGCATGGTGGAGGCCACAGGTACCACACGCACAGATATCACTCAGCCTACGGCTACACTGATACAGATACATTCAGTGTTCGGCAAGATACTTATGTAGTGAGCTAAGCTATTAGCTAATCTACTTCAAACATAGCTTAACTATGCTATAAGCTAGGTCATTTATCTTTTCCTTTCCCCGATAATTTGATATTATGACATCTTTCAGTTGAACAAGCATGCATTCACTGATCTGGGATGATTTAAAGAGCGGTCACGAGACTCTAGATGCTGCTCGAGCCCAGCGTAACCCAGCAGTCATGCTTTAAAACACACCGAGCAGCACATGCTGGATTTATTCCTCAGGGTTTAATTGGGTTTTGAATTTATGTTTGGACTGGAATGCATTTACAGTAACCTCTGTTAGCCACAGCCTCAAACCTGACAATAAAAGACAAATTACTGTCATAAAGGTGCAGGATCAATCTGAGGGAAGGTGGCAGAAGCGTGCACTCACACACACACACACACACACACACACACACACACACACACACACACACACACACACACTGGAGAGAGCAGATGATCTTAAAGCCACAGTTAGTGTTCATGCATGTGCGTCTGGTCATCATTTACTCAAGCTCATGCCTCTTCAAACCTGCAAAACTTGAATATACTGTTTGCAGCGAGTGGATGATGAGGGTATTTTCACCTCCAGCACAGTCTGAGCTTCACCCAGAGAAACAGGAGCCCGCTCCTATCAGGACCCACAGCTCAAATATAGCTCAGGATCAATACACAGCTGTAAATGCTGGGAAATAAGTCTCCCAGAATCCCTCAGGAGTGCAGTACAGGACACAGAGAGGTCAGCCGCACGTCGCCTGCTGGACCCAGCTCTCAGCTTCAGGCTACAGGAGTATAGAAAAGTAAAGTGGATAAGTGTATAGTATAGTATAGTATAGTGTAGTGTAGTTTAGTGTAGTATAGTATTATACTGTAGAGATTAGTACAGTATAGTATAGTAAAGCATAGTATAGTACTGTATAGATTAGTAATAGTATAGCATAATATAGTAGAGTATTGTATAGTATATTATAGTACTGTATAGTTTGGTACAGTATAGTATAGGAAAGCATAGTATAGTACAGTATAGAAGTGTAGAGATTATTACAGTTAAGTAATACTATAGTTTAATATAGAATAGTATAGTATAGTTTTGTATTGTATTTTATTGTATAGTAGAGTATTGTATGGTTTAGCATAGTACTGTAGAGTTTAGTATATTATAGTATAGTATAGTATAGTATAGCACTGTAGGGATCAGTACAGTAAAGCAATAGTGTAGTATAATATAGTAGAGTAGAGTATTGTATAGTATAGTAAAGTACTGTAGAGTTTAGTATAGTATAGTAAAACATAGTATAGTATGGTATGGTATAGTATAGTATTGTATGGTATAGTATAGTATAATATAGTATTGTATGGTATGGTATAGTATCGTATGGTATGGTATAGTATGGTATAGTATAGTATAGTATGGTATGGTATAGTATAGTATCATATAGTATAGTATGGTATGGTATAGTATATTATAGTATAGTATGGTATGGTATAGTATAGTATCATATAGTATGGTATGGTATAGTATAGTATGGTATGGTATAGTATGGTATGGTATAGTATAGTATAGTATAATATAGTATCGTATGGTATGGCATAGTATGGTATGGTATGGTATGGTATAGTAAAGTATCGTATGGTATAGTATAGTATAGTATAGTATGGTATAGTATAGTATAGTATAGTATAGTATGGTATAGTATAGTATAGTATAGTATGGTTTATATATTCTATAGTTTATCCCCTGGTGGTTGTAAATAGCAGTATATAGGCTGTATGTTAATAACTGATGCTTGTGTTTAGGGATGGGGAAGGTGTAGATGTTAATGGCTGATGTACAGTGGCATTTTGGCGACAACATAGTTTTGACACGTGGGTCTCCATAACTTCAACTTCTGCCTCTAACGTAGTGCAAGTTACGCCTCTTTATGTTACGTTGGTCTTGCCGTCCACTGGCAGACACTACTCCATGTTTCAGTTCAAGCTTTGTCAAACAGACACTGCAGATTTCAGAGCGCTTCACTGGAGTTTCCAGAGTTCACCCTCAGCTGATGAGTGATTATAAAGCGTGTTCGGCATGCTGTCCTGGGAGAGAGCCCTGAGCTCAGAAGATCCTCGAGCCTGGGGCCTCCTCCTGTTGGCAGGGCAAGAGGGGAGTTTGAGCTCAGGTAGATGTGGAAGTAAAGACTTGAACCAGTAAGAATAACTCAGCAGACAGAAGCAGTGCTGTGGACAGGTCTTCATCCTCTTGCTGCTGTTCACATTAGCCTGTTTGGTGATGTCGTTCAGCAGAGCATCGCTTTACAAGCACCTTTCACAACAGTGGAGATCCGTCTGTTCACACTGAGGGAGGATCGAGACGCTCACACACACAGCATCATGTGTGTCAGTGGGAAACATCCGCAGTGTTTGATCTGCGCTGTACGCATCGCGCATCATTTCTCTGATGTTTTCCAACGTTTGTGATCATGGTTAAGCTAACGTGAGCCTGTCCTGCTGTCTGAGTCACGAACACAGAGGCAGGGCCGCTCAAACGGACCATCTTCTACATACAATTAGCCAAAAACAGAGACAGAGCGCAGCGCGTTTGCTTTCGCTGCAACTGTGATGCTATTTTGAGGGTTTGTGAGTGTGGTTGCCATGGCGACGGCGCAGCATTAGGAAAACCCACTGAGATTATATAACAGCGTTATCTAAACCACACGGCCCAGTGCTACTGTTATGATCATCACTGCTGTTATGATGGTGATCGCCTGTGATTGATCTGCCATCGCATGTGTGTGTCCTGCACAACATCACATCACTATACTCAGTAAAGCCGTGTTTATTTGAGGAGTTTAGCATGTGCTCATTACTGCTTTGCATTTGGAGCTATTATGCAGCTTTATATGGGGTTCAGCAGTGTGTCCAGCAGTAATGCTCAACATGAGTGAACTGTGTTTATTATAATCAGACTTGATGCAGAATCACTGTGATCAACATTCCCCCTTTGTACGTGTCATCAGAGAGGGAAAGCCCCGCCCACTAGTGCCCATCTCATTAGCATGTCCAGCAGGCCTGAGTGAAAAGCAGCCGTCTGTCCATTAGCCATTAGAGTGTTTGAGCTGCTGAAGATGATGTCAGCATAGACTCAGAGGATTATAGATGGGATGGACTTCTCCATTTTGGCATCAGCTGTTGTGGTCGTCACCTTGCAGCAGCTGTACACACAACAGCAGCCCGATGATGGAAGTGTTCTGGGGTCATAAGGGAAAACACAGTGTGAACACAAACCAGCCGAGAAGGTGAAAAGTGGGGACAATCCAACTTAGATTCAGACCAGGCAATCGAGCCAAGTGTGAAAGCCCCCTGAGACTCCCTCTGTCAACATTATTCATTTAACCAAAGTAAAGTGCAAACCAGGGTGGCGCAGTGGTTATCAGTGTCACCTCACAGTAAGATGGTTGCTGGTTTGAGTCTCGGCTGGGTCAGTTTGTGTTTCTGTGTGGAGTTTGCATGTTCTCCCCGTGTTGGCGTGGGTCTCCTCCGGGTGCTCCGGTTTCCAAACACATGTGCTGTAGGGGAATTGGGTGTTTTCCATTGCTGGGTTGCAGCTGAAAGGGCATCCACTGCGAAAAACATATGCTGGAATAGTTGGTGGTTCATTCCACTGTGGCAACCCCTGATAAATAAGGGACTAAGCCGATAGGAAAATGAATGAATGACTGAATAAAGTGCCAGCCAATACAGCGAGTGCATGTGGATGCTCCTGTCTTACATTCCTTACTTCACCACTGACCTGACTGAATGATCTGAGTGCCATGATAAAAGCTTCCACAATTAATCACAACAAGAATATCTGATACTGACAGCAGCCTGAACTGGAGCAGAGTGCAGGAAAACTTTCAGAGGCATTCCTGGAGAGAGAGAGAGAGAGAGAGAGAGAGAGTGTTGTTCAGCATTACTGGCTCAGGGCTGCTTGTTATGTGTTGTTTCTAGAGACGCTCCTGCATGTCATTGAGCCTGTGAGGTCGCGGGTGCTCAGGGCATGACTGGAGAACGGGCACAGCTGCTGGCGCATTCACAGCTGACCTGTTGCCATGGTGACAAGACAACATGCACGAGCATGTGTCATCGCAACACACACACACGCACACACGTGGACATGAGCGCATGCATTCACAGCGCTCCGTGTGTCCTGCAGCTCTGCAGTACAGCTCATATACAGCTGCTGCCGGCCGATAACAGCAGCCGCTCACCTGCAAACAGATGAATGAAGGTTCTCAGTGTCAAAGAAACAAGCAGGGCTCTAGCTCACCGACTCACCGACTGGTCTGTGTGTGTGTGTGTGTGTGTGTGTGTGTGTGTGTGTGTGTGTGTGTGTGTGTGTGTGTGTGTGTGTGTGTGTGTGTGTGCTGGTCTTGGTGGTCCCGAAGACAGTTTTTTTGTATAATGACACTGGTATGACCTAGTTTTACTCTACTATGGTGGTTTATGAGGACATGATGTCTTTGCATTCTTCATGAGGTGTGTGTCAGTGTCGGCGTCAGCCACAGCGAGTGCTTTACACATGCGCTTAATGCAGAAGCATAAATCCTTTCCCCTTCCCTTCCCCGTACCCATAGCCCTGGTTTTGCATGTTCAGGTGAAGGGGTCAGGGCGTCCCAGTCTCTTTATTGAGAAGGTATAGGGCTAAAGAAAAGCTTTAGATAGCCCTCGAAGATTTTCCAGGACCACACCAGACACCAAGGGGAATGAAAATCATATAGAGTATTGGGCCTAAATGTGCCTAAATGAGCTCTTAGACCTTTCCAACAACATATAGTTTGTGATGATTAGATTTAATTAGGATTTAATTGTACAAAAGTGATGTGAACTTAAGGGTCCTGCTGGCGGGAGCGTGACAGATATTAGAGTAATGTTATTTATTCTGAACATTTATAAACGATAAAGCAATGCACTTAATCATTTATATATATGTATATTTTATATTTAATACATATATATATTTTGTTTCTTTATGATTCAATAAATTATTTAGTTTAAAAGCAAAACTAAATATATTTAAGCAAAATAAATAAATAAATAAAGGATTACAAGTTAAAAAGTGAAGTTAAAACTAACTAGGGGTGTCCCGACCAGGTTTTTTTGAAGACGAGATTTTGAGTATCTGCCAGAAGCGAAAGCTTATCCAATTCTTCTATAAAGAATAAAGAAGAGTGAATAAACAGATCCGGGATGTTCCTTATTGTTTATTTAATTCACCTTATTTTACCATTCAACAGTTCTGTTAACACACAGAGCACTTCTGTGAGGAAGCTTCAACAATCCAGTCCTAAATAACAGCAGTTCTTCACTTTTGGACTTCAGTGCAGCAGTAAATATAACAGAATCTAATATAAAAACAAACAGCAGCTCAACGTAACATACCCGGCAGGCAATCCCAAGTGGACATCCCTCTCAGTCTGCTCTGGCAGTGTTGTGGTCATCAACATTTATAACACCTCTGGACCGCAGACATACTCGCGCTTTCCGCTTCAAGCTGCTTCAGTGTTGACCAATAGCGTCTCTGCAACACAGTGATGTCATGCTGCACGCGCTGCTGCTGTCTGCTCAAGAAAGAGGTCCAACTCTGCGCCACCGCACAACTATAGATGTGTTCAAAAATAATGAGAATATATATATATATATACAGGTGAAGTCAGATTTAATAAAACCCCTGATTTATTAGAATCCCTGATTATTTTTTTCTCCAATTTCTGTTTAATGGAGAGAAGATTTATACATGTCTATAGTGTTCATAACTCATCTCTAATCACTGATGTGTTTCCTCTTCTCCATGATGACAGCACATAATATTAGACTAGATATTCTTCAAGACACTAGTGTTCAGCTTACAGTGACATGTAAAGGCTTCACTAGGGTAATCAGGGTAAAGTTAGGGTAATTAGGCAAGTCATTGTATAACAGTGGTTTGTTCTGGAGACAGTCCAACACTAATATTGCTGAAGGGGTGAATAATCAGAAGATTTCTGATTGAATCATGAAGAAACTAAACTGACTCCATGAATAATAAGCGTTTCTTACTCTATAAAATGCAGTATACCTATGGAGAGTCCCTGTAAACCACCGATACCAGTGTGTGTGTGTGTGTGTGTGTGTGTCATGAGTACAGATAATGCGCTGATCTGAGTGTAATGCAGCGGAGGCTGATGAAGCGCCGTCTGAAGCATCGTGATGCAGCTCCTGCCATGATTACACACGACAGACCGAGACACGCGTTATATAAACGTGCTGTTTGTGTGTGTGTGTGTGTGTGTGTGTTCCTGAGCTCTGAGAGCACTGAGGGAAACACACACGAGATGTACACAGATGTGACACTGCTGCGGTGTGTTGATGGTGACTGGAGACGGCGACCTTTGACCCCCACAGGCTCTCAGGAGCCCTCGCTCCGCTCTGTGATTCTGTCACACACTCACACACCGCAACCAACATGCCTTCCTTGTCTTAATTCAAGTTTAAATATCTGATCGTTCCTAAATCAAGAAGCCTTTTCTAGACGGGAGTAAAATATAGTGTTGTCTTCAGAATTGAGCAGTAAAGCAGAGCAGAATGATCTGACAACGGGGGAAGAAGAAGATCTTATTTAAACACAACACCTGGATTATTCCCCATTATCCCCATTTTATTTCATTAAGAAACTTAATTGTGACTCATTATTTCTGAACACAACACCACATTATTCTGCTTCTCTAACGCTTCTTGATTTTAGAGTTGTAGATATTCAGACTATGAGTAAGAGAAGCTCAGAGTAAGAGCAGTGGTGTCTCCGTGTGTTTCAGCTGCTGTGAACATGTCTGTAAGCTGAATGTTAAATCTGTCTGATGTTGTTTTGGGGAAAATGTTTTAGGGTAACGTCAGGCGTACAGAACAGACTGTGTGTCTATCATGAGCGAATATGCTGAATGTTGGTTGTTCTCTCCCACACACACACACACACACACACACACACACACACACACACACACACACACACACACGTGCTCCTCACTCATTATCTGAGTCATTTCACCGCGGCGTGCTGAGATCATCAGGAAACTGTTGTAAACAAGAAGAGTTTCTCTCCGACAGTAAAGGAGAAGTGTTGTGTTGTGCTGTGTGAAGCTCCTGATGGCAGCGGCTGCAGTGAACATCTCCTCAGAAACATCCAGAGCTCCTGTGAACGCTGCTGCAGGGTTGAGGGTTGACTTCTGCTGATCTCTGATTACTCAAGACCTGATCATGAAGGACTACAAATCTACAGTTCTTTCCTCGTAAAATTACCATCAAATTCAGGGCTGTTTACAAATCACAGATCATCATCGGACACGCTCTCAGAGTCTCCCCTGGGTTTATGCTTCAGGGCTTCTTGCTACCTGACATGTTTTACACTGCAGAAAGGCTTTTCTGTTTTCAGTTTTTGTTTTGTTCCTAGTTCAAGTACAGCGGGGAAATAAGTATTGAACACAGTTTCGCTCAGAGAACGTATTTCTAAAGGGGATGTTGACTCGAAATTTTCCCCAGATGTTGTTAACAACCACAGAAGTCCATATGTATGCAAATAAAATTAATCTAATGTGTTTACAGATGAAGTTCTGTGTAATAAACTGAAATGACGCAGGGAAAAAGTGTTGAACAGATGAAGGAAGGAAGGTGTAGTTGGGCAGTGAAAGCCCAGACAGCAGCTGAATCTGTCAGTAGTTCTTCAGCAAGCCTCTGCCCTTCCTCTGTCAATGAAGATCAGCTGCTTCAGTCCAACATCTACATCAGCAGGAGGATGAAGATCAAGCTATTTCAGCAAGACGATGATCCAAACACAGCCGAGGAGACTCTCAGATGCTTTTAGAGAAAGAAAATCAAGCTGTAGAATGGCCCAGCCAATCACCTGACCCCAATCCAATAGAGAATACAGAAAACAGCTCAGATCTGATAGACGAGACCCACAGAAGCTTCAAGATTTACACACTCTGATGAAGACTGAGAGAAACTCACACCTGAGCACTGCAGGAGGCTTCATTCTCCATATGAGACACGACTTTAGGCTGCCGTCATTCATAAAGCCTTTTATATACAGCATTAAATATGTTTCAGTGTTATTACACAGAACAATTTTTCAGATTCTTGTTTTGTTTTTTATGTTTGTATTTTTGGGGTTTTTACCTAAATCTGCTTCAATTCCATTAATAGCCTCTTTAGAATATTTCCCCCCCAAAATACATGACATCTTCAGTACTCATTTTGCCCACTGGATTCAACCATTCTGAAATCGAGAAGCGTATATAATATTGCTTTGACGTAAGATTATTCTGCTTTCCCCTTTGTCAGATTATTTTGCTTCTTTTAAGGGAGAAACTTTCTTCATTGTGCCTCATTATTTCTGAACACAACACTATATATGTTTTGCTTGTCTAGAAATTCTTCTTAATTTAAGTATTTTTATATATTTGCACTAGAAACAAGTGAAAAACTGAGTAAGAGCAGCACTTTTGCAGTCAAAGTTGTGTTTTCTTAAAATCTGGCAGCAATATTTGCACAGTATGTGCCTCTAAAGACAGATTATGGGCAGATTTATAGCAAGAGATTTATATTTATACAGTATGCATTATAGACTGTGCTAATCGTGGGTTCTGTAGAAAAGAATCACTTTGCTTTTGTTCACTGAATTTCTATAGACCTTGACTTGACCAAAAAATACACATCGCAACAACACGTAGCACAAGCTCTGTGATTGGACAGCTCGGTAGCGTTGATGAGGGTGGGCGGGGCTGAGAGCCATGGGGGTGGAGCGAGTGTTTACAAGTGTGGAGTCCTGTAAAGGAGCTCCAGATGGAGACGGTTGTGTTGTGTTCACCTCATGATTAAAGTTATTGCACATCTGCCGGTTCTGCTCTGAATGAGCCAGTTTGAGTTAGCATTACAAGTATTTCTGATCTAAACAAAACAGCCATGAAGAAACACAACACAGAGGAATAAATACACAGAAATACATAAACCAATAATACATAATACATAAAATCACTGGGTGCAGAAGTATAGGTCAGCCGTTATTGCTCAGCCAGAGCTCATGGAGCTGTAGAGGAGTCATTCATCATGCTAGAATACAGATTCTGTTCTGTTTCCTGTCTCATTGTCGTGTTTCCTCACCTTGGGCTCTGGGTTTCCTCCCTCAGGCATGACGTGTCAGGCGCGCAGCTCATACGTGGCCAGCGAGATCAAGTGGGGTTACCGCTTCACGCCAGTGCTGACGCTGGAGGACGGCTTCTACGAGGTGGACTACAACAGCTTCCACGAGATCTACGAGACCAACACGCCCAGCTGCAGCGCGCGAGAGCTGGCCGAGATGACGGCGCGCGCCCGCCTGCCGCTCACCTGGTCGGTGGCCAGCAAACTGAGCCAGCTGGAGCCGCAGGAGCCGCCGGAGGAGCTGACGGAGAGGAACGGAGACGTCGCCAACATGGAGAGCGAGTCCAAAGTGTAGGAGGACGGGAGAATCTCTCCTGATCTCTGCGCCACTGCCGCCGCACCATTGGCTGGGCTCAGAGGTCAGAGGTCAGCTCAGGAATGCGCCCCGAGGCGGGCCGAGGTCACGGACGCCCCCATCACACGCACTTCTCTTTTTCTGGCTCCAGGGCGTGACGCAGGTGAACTGGCGGGCCACTGCATGGTTTCAGAGACCAGTTTTTTTCTTAAAGATATGAAATGATATTTTCAGATTTGTAATTCAGAGATGAAGACCTCTATATGTATATGAGCATATATATAGATCTATTCTAGGGCATTTGCATTTGTATTTTTTTGTATATATATATATATATCTGCGTTTGGTTTGAGATGTAAGGTTGTTTGATACGACACGAGTCGCTCCACGTCTGTATATTCTGCCTTCTGGAAGAGCAGCAGACATATTTATCCACGCATGAACACTCGATCCCTGTAGTCCTGCGACTCTGATGTACATATTTAAAGTACTGTCGGCCATACATGCAGGAGATCCCCGTACTGGATGCAAACCGGAGGCTGAAGGCGGTGCGGTTGCGTTGCATGGGATTGTGGGGCTGATGATGGTGTGTGAGTGTGTGTGTGTGTGTGTGTGTGCGCGTGTAATCGTGCATGTCTGCTCCAATAACCTTCCGTACCGTCATCAGGCCATGATCTTTCTCTCTTCCTTTAAGTCATAACTGGATTTGAACTTCAGCGCGCCCGATGCAGCCGAGCGCTTCTGTGTGTGTTTGTGTCGTCAGACAGAGCAGCAGATGTGTGTGTTTGACCACGAGATAAACACCGCGCGCACACGAGACCAAAGAGCCGAACCCTCACGTCACCTTTGCCTCGACATTGATCAGCACATGAGCATTGCCAATGAAAACAAGGCTGAGACGGGGCGTCGTCCTGGAGGCACAACCCACATGAGGGACCACCGCTGTGCTTAAATAATTAATGAGAGAAGCAGATGCAGAGAGAGAGATGTAAACCAGCTTAAATATCTCGACCCGTCTGTGTGAGCCGTCTGGAAGTGCTGTCGCCAGACAGTCAAGTAGTGAAAGAGTCTGACAAGACTTCATACAGCTGACAGACGGACGCTCGCTGACCAGCTCACTAGAGCGCTCACAGTCTCAGATCTGCATTGAGTTTAATAAAGCAATGCCAGGGCAGTCTTTCCCGTTTCCTCTGGCGTGTTCACATCATGGTCGTTTACGGCGGAGTGATAATCACAGATGAGCGATCATCATAGCATTACATTTAGCAGATGCTTTTATCCAAAGCCACTTACAAACGAGAAAAGCACCAAGCGGCTGATCTTAAAGACGCAGTGCTCCCAGGAAGAGCCAGCAATACAGGCTAGAGTAGATGAGGAGAGAGGAAACACCTTCACAGAGGAGATGAGCTTCAGTTTTCTGTTTGGGATTGGGGAGATCATTCCACCAGTGAGGAACCGTGAAGGAAAATGTTCTGGAAATTGATTTATGCCTTGTTTCCACAGAACCCTAACCCTAATTGTGTTCACACGCTCAGCAGAAATAAACTCTGATTGGCTCCAATGATCATCCACAGTGTTTAAGAGCTCAGGTGTTTGAGGGAAATGGACGTTTATAAAATTTAATTACTATTCAGTACTGAAATCAGTATTTCTGACAACACTATGTGCAGTTGATTACAGGAGAAACACTATGTCATCAGACGATGGCTCCCAGTGATGTGGTGTAAATTAGGAAGAGGAGAGGTCCAAGAACTGACCCCTGAGGAACTCCTGCAGAATATATCTAGCAGAGCTGAAGATCCAGAGCCGTCCACAGGGCTTCAGTGGCGGACAGTAATGCGGGATCGTTCACTTTTTAACAGACGCTTTCATCCGAAGTGACCCACAAGTGAGACAAGAGAAGCACTTTACCTCCTGCTGAAGCAGTTTACGATTGTTTTTCCACATTCAAGCAAACAGATTGGAAAGAGTGTGTACTACAGGTGGTTTGTCAAGCCCACTCACCTGTGAGGAGCACACTCAGAATTGCAAGACGTTTTTCCATCTTGGATCAGTGGAATCGCCACTTTCCAATCCTCGATGGTTTGCGTCCGGCTGCTCTGTTCAGTGTTGTTGCAGTGATTTGCAGATGGACAATGGCAGCAGGTTAAGGGGTTTGTTCAGCAGCCTTGTTTTCATTTGCATCAAATAAGATAATGCATGCATCAAGAGAACGCTCCATAACAAGTCTGTTCAATACTAAAGCCCAGAGTATACTTCTGCTGTTAATTAGGCGTGCAGAGCTCAGTACACCACTTCATCAGAACACTTCAGAACTATATTGCACTTGCACATGCCCATTTGATTTTTTGCACTTATTAGTTTGTCCACAAGGGGTCATCACTGAGCGACTGATTCACTGAACAACAACAGCAAACTACTGAAGACTAAAAGAGTGTTGTGTTCAGGATGAAGACCTTTCCACAGCTCAAAAGTGCTCACACACACACACACACACACACACACACACACACACACACACACACACACTGAACATGAAGTATACTCTGGACTTGAACTTACATTTGCCAGAGCTCAGATTGCGCTGTATCGTGTTCAAGGGATTTACAGGACCAGGACTCACAGACATCCCTCTTATGGCCGTGTGTTCTTGAGTCTGGCCGATGTGTCTGTAGATCCGCACATCTGTGCCCGGTTGAGACTGGAGTCCTCCGCTGATTCTGCACAGTGACAGCGCATCGCTCCAGCGCTCCACGATTGATGAAGTGCCCTTTAAAGTGCCCTGCTGATACGAAGCCATCACGTCACGTCACGTCAGAGGCTTTCCTTTCTTCATCTCTGTTGAGTTGGGGAAATATGAAATCAGGAATACCCACATTATATCGTCTTCAGATCCGTCTTTAAAGCTTATTCCACAAGCCATAATACGGCACATTACACACGGTGTTTAAACAGATTCAGCGCGCATACGACAAGCGACTCATTCTGATTTTCTTGTTGATTTAGATGATTACTCTGTCGCAAGAAGCTCATAAATAAACCATATCTGAATATTCACTTGTGTTCCGTCTCTCTCTCTGTGTGTGTGTGTGTGTGTGTGTGTGTGTGTGTGTGTGCGTTCAGTGAGAATGAATCTGATGAATGGACTGAAGCGTGCTGGGGTTAGCATGTTGCGATGGTGTTCGTTCTACAGTTTTGCTGCAGTGAAGCGATGCGCTGCCATTTTAAACATGAAAGCGAGGCTGCAGTGGGAGGAAACCCGCTAGTGGAGGATCAGTACTGTAAACATTACAGCAGCATGCTGTGGACTACACTCCTCCAGCTGCTGCTGTGTTTCAAATGCAGATGTGGCGTACACATCACTTTAATATCATTCAGTTCAGTTTAATCTAAACAGTTAGCAGCAGCGATATGCTTCAGTGTCCTCCTCATGGCAGCAGCCTCTTCACCATGTGTGAACACAGATACAGGGACGCTGGAGCCTTTTAAAGCAGCATAGATCAGTGGAGTCATCAGCGCAGGCCCGGCGCCATAACTGAAGGGGCATTTTAAATCCACATGGGGGCGCTGGATCTGGTGGCTGATTTTGGTCTCTTGTTTCTTTCAGTTAGGCTATTTATTCACATTATCATTACTTTGCATTACTGCCTAAGTTACTGACCGAAGGCAGTCATATACTCTTAATAGTAATAATAATATGCACAGTTTTGCTATTACTGATTTTATTAATGACGGTAATGCAACGATTCCGCTTATTAATACATGGATCATGGCTTCAGTGCCAAACGAGTGCTTTAAATCATGTTATTCTCCTTATTTCTCTCCGTTTTATTTCAAATAACAGACATATGAATGTTTAAAGTTTTAGGCAAAGACGTCAGATTATGTCCACACATGCAAGCTGACCCACGGTCACCGGTAAATAAATATAGTGATCAGCATAACCGAGTCATCACGCTTCACATAGCCTATTACCCAACCAAATATACCTACCCGTTATTTTATTTATTTATTAAGCCTATTTTAATAACTTAATTGGAAAAGTCAACCCAAAACACTACAGTAAGCACACTCCCGACATAAAAGGTTTAGTGTTTCATCATATTGAGTACAACATGAGCATTAGGGGAAATAATGTTATTACATTTAGCTAGTTTGGTATTTATTGGGTGAAAATTATGAATGATTTTGATTGAGACTTTACAGCTTTATTAGATTAGATTAGATTAGCCAAAACTGTTCGCAATCGATGTCATCAAGTATATCAATCCAAAATCCAGTGCAAGCAGGCAAAGAGATCCGACAATGCAATGTTCAACTTAATAATCATCTAATAAAGTGACGTCAGAGTGGCGGGCGCGCACAGAACACGCCCATTGTGCGCGCGTCTTCATCAGCGTGCGCGCTTGTCGGGAGCGCGCAGTGTGGATGATGCTGCCGGTGTGTGTAGACGCGGATCAGGCGCTCAGGTAAGAGTTTAAGATCAGTTTCTCCTCATGATTTAAAGTTTTAAGGGTGAATAATGGTGTTTTTCTGTGCTCTGATAGATGTTCTGTGCTATGGAGACCGTGGAGTCTCTCCCCGACAGAGGCTCGAGGACACAAGGTAACTTTAACTTTGGTGTTTGGTGGTGTGAGGATTTCAGTTTAAAGGGGCAGTTCACCCAAAAATGACCAGTTATCGTTTACTCATCCTCAAGGGGTGTCAGAGGTTTCCTTTTATTGTTAAACACAAAAGAAGATGTTTTGAAACATGTAATAACCCTGAGCCCGTTTACTGGCGTTGTAGAAAAACAAACACTGTTGAAGTCAGGAGCCGTGTTTTCATACAAAGAAGTGAATTAAATATATGTGCAAAGCTGGAGTGTTGAATTAAACATGCAAATAACTGCAGTGCTGTACAGTAGAGCATCTCCTGCTCACTCCTGCTGCTCCTGCACAGATATCACTAGCCGCGTTTCCACTATCGCGCCTAAAGCGAGCGAGCCAGGGCGAGCCAAGGCCAGTGGGGTTTCCACTGTCACTTCCGGGGCCTAATCGGGCCAAAGCGGGGCTTTCTTGGGGCCAGCGGCCGGCCTTTTTCGGCCCGCCTAATACCTTGGGCCAAAGAGGGCCAGCTGGGGCTTCGGGGCGGAGTGAAAGGAGAGGCGGACAGTTTTCTGATCGCACATGAGTACATGCGCCAAACAAATAAAGAAATAAGGGAAAGAAAACATCTAGCCTTATAGTCTGGGGTCTTTTTGCGTATGATCACCCTTATGTTTCGCTTTTAAATGAAAGGCTGCTGCATAAAATAATAAAGTAGTTTTATTTTATAGTGACGTTTTTTGCTGCGTCCTCCTTTATGTTTCAATAACGCATAATAATCTTTACACCATATTAAAAACACATCAGACAGTAAAGGTTTTCGAGAGTTTTTGTCAAGTTTAAAATGTTTGTTTGTGCGCGTTTAGATGCCTGTATGTGTGTGAGAGACCGGGGTAAAGCGCTCCTTCACAGCTCTGCCGCGAGCGGCTTTTTTCTTTATTTATTTTGGAGATAATGCACAATATAAATACAACAGAAAGACATAAACTTAACAAAATACGTGCCCACTTTTGTAGACTTTAAACAATATATTGTCATATCTTGATAAAATAGCCTAAGGTATATTGAAATATAATTTAAAGAATTACAAATATCGGAAATATATAAAATCACATTAAATAAATTAACCAATATAAAATAAACAAAAGCTAACTATAACAATGTAGGTAGCCTATACAATACATAAATCAAACCGTTTTAAAGCCACATATAGCCTAACTTTCATTTTGCAAAGACCTGTCTGAAAAAAAAAAAGATTTTCGATATTTTTTAAAAACAATAAACACCGGAGAAGGTTTAAAATATTTATATAAAGTAAATATTTATATAAGTAAATATTTATAAAGTATTTGGACACGATGATATTAATCAAATCGCGCAAACAGAGCATTATTTGGGTGAGTGAAAGCAGAATCTCCTATACCTTTTTTTCTGTCACCCAGTCCTGCGCAGCGCTCGCTGCTTTAAACGCATATGGGGGAAAGTCCAAACACAAAATGGATTCTATATAGGCCTACTCAAACAACTGTTTATGTTTTTATATGACGTGGTTAAATTTATAAATGAAACTTTAAATGAGGAGTTTTAGTGAATAGCTGCCGAGCGCAACAAATATGGCTATATTTTATTAGGCTACTCGCTCTTGTGCTGAAAACTTAACACGACTTCTATCAACACAAGGATGTTAAAAAATACATGCCATATCGAGTTATAACGGAGAATTTCTGTGGCTTTATATTATGGATGTGTGCGCTCTCTGTGTTGGGTCCCTGCGTTAGTGGCGAGAGCACTCCATGCACAATGCAGTCGGTCAGCGAGTAAACAAATGTGATAAATGGAAATACACAGGTCTGTGCGTATAGACATATAATGTACTGCTGTACAGTAACGTGTCGTTTGTTTGTTTCGGTTGTCTTCATTTTAATGGTTTCGTTTCGTGATGATTCTATGGTGTGCTTTATCTGCCTCATTCCCGCTGAAGTGGGCGGGTTGTGTGACGTTTGATTCGGGGACGTTCTGTGGGCGGTGTTTGCGTGACGCGCTGTGAGCTTTAGCCCGACAGTGGAAACGCGACATGATTTCGGCCTCATTTCTCAACCTCCCGGGCTATTGGCCCGCCCCGGCCCGATTAAAGCCCTGGCTCGCACTGGCCCGATAGTGGAAATGCGGCTAATGAGGACAGTGGAGGCTGCTGCACTGGGGGGATTCTCCACTGAGGGGTGTTCTGCTCTAATAGATGAGCTGCGCCTCAGAACACCAAGACCAAACGCTTCTGGAGGACTGAGACTGGAGCACAGACAGATGCTCAAGACAGTTCTGGAGGGAATAATAATAATAATAGAAGAAGAAGAATACTGAAGCCCTGTGATGACGGACTGACGGAGGCCTGAGACAGAACAACATTTCACATCTGACACAATGGAGAGCTGGAAACACGGAGAGCTGCAGACCAACATCAATCACACACACACACACACACACACACACACACACACACACACACACACACACACACTTAGCAGCATCTGTGAAACACTACAGCACTGAAGCGCAGACGCACACTTCTCTCACTACAGCTGTTATCAGCAAATAAAAAGTGTTTGTGCAAATTTTCTTATGCGCATTTTCTAAATGTGTGAGCCCATCTTGGTGTTTCCATCAAGCTCTGCACATTACACAGAAATGCACAGAAAACCTGTGGATGGAGACGGAGCCAATGGTGACAGGTTTTTAACGAGAGTGGGTAAATGATGGCAGAATGGTCAGTGTTGAGTGCGCTGTGCCTGTAAGAGTGCCGTAATGTCTCTGAGACGTGCTGATTTCAGCTTTGCTTCATCTCTGTTCTTGTGCCCAGACGCTTGCTGGAGGAGTGAGGAGCGCTCGGCCGTCTGGAGGAGTCTTCCATCATCCTGTGAGGTCTGATCATTCACCTGTCATGTGTTCAGCTGTGTGTGTGTGTGTGTGTGTGTGTGTTACTGACAGCGCTGGTCATGCGTCCGCAGGCTGTTTCTGCCCAGATCCCGCATGCAGGAGTATCTGTCCCGCCTGGGCTCCAGTGTTCTGGCCAGTTTCCCCGTTCAGGCCACTCTGCACTTCTACAACGATGAAGACTCCAGCTCTGAGGAAGAGGAAGATGAGGAACACGCAAACACACGCTGCAGACTCTGGAGGCCGTGAGACGAGCAGACGATCATCAGGAGCAAACACTGTACAGGAGACCAGCTGAAGGTCAGGGTGTGTGGATACAGGATGATGAGCAGCAGGAACACAGGACGGGTCACGGCACCAGCGGCGGACCATCAGCCCACTGCGGGACACCTGGCAGGAGCTCACCTGTACCTGACAGACATTCATCTGTGTATGTATGGTTGTCTCTGTGTGTGTGTGTGTGTGTGTGTGTGTGTGTGTGTATTAAGCACGTCACCATTTCTCTCAGAAGGCATATTTCTAAAGGTGCTGTTGACTGGATGTTAATGAAAGCAAAAGAAATCAAAGAAAACACATCTTATTAGTTTAGAAATAAACTTCTGTGTAATAAAATGAAACCACATGGAGAACAAGTGTTGAACAGATGAAGGAAGGAAGGTGTAGTTGGGCAGTGAAAGCCCAGACAGCAGCTGAATCTGTCAGTAGTTCTTCAGCAAGCCTCTGCCCTTCCTCTGTCAATGAAGATCAGCTGCTTCAGTCCAACATCTACATCAGCAGGAGGATGAAGATCAAGCTATGTCAGCAAGACGATGATCCAAACACAGCCGAGGAGACTCTCAGATGCTTTCAGAGAAAGAAAATCAAGCTGTAGAATGGCCCAGCCAATCACCTGATCCCAATCCAATAGAGAATACTGAATTCAGCTCAGATCTGAAAGACGAGACCCACAGAAGCATCAAGATTTACACACTCTGATGAAGACTGAGAGAAACTCACACCTGAGCACTGCAGGAGGCTTCATTCTCCATATGAGACACGACTTTAGGCTGCCGTCATTCATAAAGCCTTTTATATACAGTATTAAACACACTTCAGCAGTTCAGCACTTTCTCCATCTGTCAGTTCAGTTTTATTTCACTCAACTCATGTTTCATAGTTTGTTTGTTGTTTTATGTTTGGGGTTTTACCAAAATCTTCAACTCCATGTCAGCAGCTCCTTCAGGAATATTATTCCCAGGAAAAAACATCAGTGTGTTCAAGACTTTTTTCCCCCGCTGTGTGTGTGTGTGTGTGTGTGTGTGTGTGTGTGTGTGATTGATAGATGTATTACTGCTGAACTGTGAACACAAATAAACAGATGATGTGCATTAGTTTCTCCTGTCATGTTTGATTATGAGGATAGACACCACAGGTCTGTTCACACTAATGATGAACGAGAACATCTCAAATATGAACAACATATAATAATTTAATTCAAGCGTCACAATAACAGAGGAGTACTGCAGCTTTAATGTGTACCAGACGCTAGAAAGTGTCATATACAGACAAAATACACATTTCCTCAGCCTTTACTGGAGTTTCACCTGTTGAACACACAAGAGGATATATTGATGAAAGCTGAACTAATAAACAGCACTGACTCATTTGTTTTTCATACTATAGAAGTCAATGGTTACAGGTTTACAACATTTTTCAAAATATCTTCTTTTGTGTTCAACAGAAACAGGTTTATAAGCACTGGAGTATGGGCCAGTATTGAGTTATTTATGGCAGTTATTAACTTTATTTTTATACAGCGCCTTTAACAGTGCCATCTCAATGCACTAAACTATTATTTGTGCTAAAATTATTCCTGTAATTTCTTAAGACTGGATGATGTTTATTAATAACTATACTTACAGAATTATCCGACACATTAAAGCAGACATAATATGATTATTATACATGATACGACATAATAACTACAGAAATATAATTAATATAACATCACTTGTGTACATTTCATAACCTGTGGGCACTCAATGGGATGATGGGTATTTATTCAGGGAAGAACAGGACGTCTGAATGATGCAGAGACACACTGATAACTGCAGATGCAGCGTGTGTGTGTGTGTGTGTGTGTGTGTGTGTGTGTGTGTGTGTGTGTGTGTGTGTGTGTGTGTGAGGGGTCACGGGGTCACAGGTGAAG
Organism: Danio rerio; assembly: GCF_052040795.2. Classification (NCBI taxonomy): domain Eukaryota; kingdom Metazoa; phylum Chordata; class Actinopteri; order Cypriniformes; family Danionidae; genus Danio; species Danio rerio. Next base: position 217,463 of record NC_141030.1, on the reverse strand, counting down.
CGTCAGCAGTCTGTTTACGCTCACTGCAGACTGATGGACGTGATGGTCAGATAGAGACGTGACCGTTTCACTGCAGGTCACTGTGAGGTCAGCGTCTGACACACACACACACTCACACTCACACACACACACACTCACACACACAGTGAGATTCAGAGATCTGAGAGAAATGCTGAAGTGCAGATGTGTTTTGAGGTGTGGCTTCACAGGGGTCGCTGAGGTCACGGCGGGGTCATCTGGAAGCCGGAGTTCAGGCCGTCACACACACCTGATGGATCTGCTCACCTGAGACGCCTCTGCAAACGCCTCTCCAGCGCTGATGACAGAGGCGGCTCACAGGTAAAACAGCCGGCTCATTTCACTGACCGACACGTCTCGGAGTCTGGGGATCGCTCCCGGCTGGTCCTCGTCCACCCGCTGACTCCTGCCATACGCATCTGGAGCAGCACACAAACCAGCGTTACGTGTGTGTGTGTGTGTGTGTGTGTGTGTGTGTGTGTGTGTGTGTGTGTGATTTAACACTGTCTAATGAGAACAGAATCATTCATCCAGTCATGAGAGTTCAGTTCTGGTGAATTAGACTGACAGAAGAGACTTCAGATTCGCTGACAGCACATTAGGAAAGTGTCTGTGACGGTTCAAGAGACTTTAGTGAAGATCAAGTGTCCAGATGTGGAGGAGTAATGTCAGAATCTGCTAATCTGCCATTCATCATAGGGGTTGAGACTGTTAACTCATTAAAGGAGACTTATTCTGCCCCTTTCTACAAGCTGTAAATGCGTCTCTGCTGTGTCTCTCTCTTGTGTGTGTGTGTGTGTGTGTGTGTGTGTGTGTGTGTGTGTGTGTTTGAGCTGAGAACAGTACACAGTTGATGTCCTCCAGCTCTCTGAAACTGACTCTTTCAGGCTGTGATCCTCATTGTGGTGTTTTGGTGACTGTCGCTTTAAATGCAAATGAGGTTGAGCTCTTTTTAGAAGAGGGCGGAGCTACAGACGGCTATGCGTCAGTGTGTGTGTTGTGTATGCATCAGTGTGAGTGTGTCTGCAGTCTGTGGCTCCTGTCTCTGTTCATCTAGAACTGCACATCTATAATGCTCTGAGTCTCCGCTGACATGATCTTCAGCAGCTCAAACACTAATGGCTCATGTGGTGTTAGTCTGAATTCTCACCTGTGATGTTGTCCACTGAGGCCAGCGGAGCCGTGTTCATCATATTCACTCCGAACAGTAGCACGAAACAGGTGCTCAGGGCCACCAGCAGGTATATGGGGCCCGCCAGAGCCCAGTATCTGACGACAGACAGACGGAGAGAGAGAAAGAGTGATTGATCAGACATTAAACATCAGCATCTGAAGAGCAGACGACAGACAGACCACTCACTTCTGCGGCCAGTAGGTCAGTCCGGCTGCATGGAGCCAAGAGTCAGGAACAAACGCCCAGACCACATACAGCACTGATGGAGAACACAAACACACACACAAACAAACACACACAACACCACAGATGAAGAACACACCAGCAGCTGCAATGTCTTCAAGATAGAGGTGTTTGTCAAGCAGAAGTACTGTTTTCTGTCATGCTGCATGTTTATTCAGATATCAATTATGAGTCCAGAACAAATAAATAATGCTCAAGTCATTTATAGTGAACACTGTAGTGTTTCAGCGACTGAGTCAAGTCCTGAAATTGATCTGCTGTGGTGATTCTACAGTCGCTATGGTAACATGACAATTATAATAATTGATCTGCTGTGGTGATTTTACAGTTGCTATGGTAACACATCTACAGTAATTGATCTGTTGTGGTTCTGCAGTTGCTATGGTAACAAAACTACAGCAATTGATCAGTTGTGGTGATTCTACAGTTGCTATGGTAACAAATCTACAGTAATTGATCAGTTGTGGTGATTCCACGGTTGCTATGGTAACAAAACTACAGTAATTGATCAGTTGTGGTGATTCTACGGTTGCTATGGTAACAAAACTACAGTAATTGATCAGTTGTGGTGATTCTACGGTTGCTATGGTACCACAACAGCTACAGTAATCTATGAGTCAGAACTGTATTCTTCTACAACTTTAGAGCACAATACACCACACTTTACCTGAGTAAACTGAAGTGTACTACAGTACTTCTTACTACAGTCAGCATTCAGCATCATAGCTAAACATACAGACAGTATAATGCCCTGTACTCTAGTGTGTGTGTGTGTGTGTGTGTGTGTGTGTGTGTGTGTGAGACACTGCTGTCAGTCTGTAGATTCTGTTGATGTTTCTGCCACAGGATTAAAGCCTCTCTTCATCTGTAAAGGACAATAGCCGCGTTTCCACTATCGCGCCTAAAGCGAGCGAGCCAGGGCGAGCCAAGGCCAGTGGGGTTTCCACTGTCACTTCCGGGGCCTAATCGGGCCAAAGCGGGGCTTTCTTGGGGCCAGCGGCCGGCCTTTTTCGGCCCGCCGAATACCTTGGGCCAAGGAGGGCCAGCTGGGGCTTCGGGGCGGAGTGAAAGAAGAGGCGGACAGTTTTCTGATCGCACATGAGTACATGCGCCAAACAAATAAAGAAATAAGGGAAAGAAAACATCTAGCCTTATAGTCTGGGGTCTTTTTGCGTATGATCACCCTTATGTTTCCCTTTTAAATGTAAGGCTCCTGCATAAAATAATAAAGTTGTTTTAATTTATAGTGACGTTCTTTGCTGCGTCCTCCTTTATGTTTCAACGCATAATAATCTTTACACCATATTAAAAACACAGCAGACAGTAAAAGTTTTCGAGAGTTTTTGTCAAGTTTAAAATGTTTGTTTGTTTGTGCACGTTTAGATGCCTGTATGTGTGTGTGAGACCGGGCAAAAGCGCTCCTTCACAGCTCTGTTATGCCGCGAGCGGCTTTTTTCTTTATTTATTTTGGAGATAATACACATATAAATACAACAGAAAGACATAAACTTAACAAAATACGTGCCCACTTTCGTAGACTTTAAACAATATATTGTCATATCTTGATAAAATAGCCTAAGGTAGCCTATATTGAAATATAATTTAAAGAATAACAAATATCGGATATATAATCACATTAAATAAATTAACCAATATAAAATAAACAAAAGCTAACTATAACAATGTAGGTAGCCTATATACAATACATAAATCAAACCGTTTTAAAGCCACATATAGCCTAACTTTCATTTTGCAAAGACCTGTCTGAAAAAAAAAAAGATTTTCGATATTTTTTAAAAACAATAAACACCGGAGAAGGTTTGAAATATTTATATAAAGTAAATATTTATATAAGTAAATATTTATAAAGTATTTGGATACGATGATATTAATCAAATCGCGCAAACAGAGCATTATTTGAGTGAGTGAAAGCAGAATCTCCTATACCTTTTTTTCTGTCACTCAGTCCTGCGCAGCACTCGCTGCTTTAAACGCATATGGGGGAAGTCCAAACACAAAATGTGTTCTATATCCTCAAACAACTGTTTATGTTTTTATTTGACGTGGTTAAATTTATAAATGAAACTTTAAATGAGGAGTTTTAGTGAATAGCTGCCGAGCGCAACAAATATGGCTATATTTTATTAGGCTACTCGCTCTTGTGCTGAAAACTTAACACGACTTCTATCAACAAGAGGATGTTAAAAAATACATGACATATTGAGTTATAAAGGAGAATTTCTGTGGCTTTATATTATGGATGTGTGCGCTCTCTGTGTTGGGTCCCTGCGTTAGTGGCGAGAGCACTCCATGCACAATGCAGTCGGTCGGCGAGTAAACAAATGTAATGAATGGAAATACACAGGTCTGTGCGTATAGACATGTCATGTACTGCTGTACAGTAACGTGTCGTTTGTTTGTTTCGGTTGTCTTCATTTTAATGGTTTCGTTTCGTGATGATTTATGGTGTGCTTTATCTGCCTGATTCTCGCTGAAGTGGGCGGGTTGTGTGACGTTTGATTCGGGGACGTTCTGTGGGCGGTGTTTGCGTGACGCGCTGTGAGCTTTAGCCCGACAGTGGAAACGCGACATGATTTCAGCCTCATTTCTCAACCTCCCGGGCTGTTGGCCCGCCCCGGCCCGATTAAAGCCCTGGCTCGCACTGGCCCGATAGTGGAAATGCGGCTAATGTGTGTGCAATATCAGTACAGATCGAGTTAGAGACGTACAGAAGCCCAGCTGAGCGCCCAGGAACAGCACAAAGCCGTAGATGGCTCTTTCCGGCAGAGGAGAAGGAGAGTTCTCCACCATCACCATCTCCAGCAGCGACACCTGCGCGCGCACACACACACACACATCAATGCTCCAAACTAACACATCACACACGCTTTAGTTTCGATAAATACTATAACATATAAAACGAAAAACAGAACATACATGTCTTATTTCCTGATGGTGCTTCCTTGTGTTTCTGCGCAGGCGCACTGCGTCCTGCCGCCCCCGCGCGGCCTGGAGACAAACAAACGCGCGCGCACCTATTATTTGGTTTAATGCTCTGATTTTTATTTTCCATATAAATATTGTTTGTAAAAAATAATGTTGATTTTGAAGACGCTCTCTCTCCTTCATTCACTAATATCTGCGTGTATTAGCTCGGTCTGATATTCTGTGTGTTTATGACAGATTAAGAGCATGTACTTTACCGTACATGTTAAATATTTGTTGTGTTCAGCAGTTAAAATGAAGCGTATAAGTGTTCAAGTAAAACAACTAAAGAAGGCAGTAAATGACAACAGAATTAAAATGACTGGGTGAGCTGTGCCTTTAAGACAAACGTTGGTGTCCGCGGCCGAACAGCAGAGGGCGCGCTGACGTCACTCCGTCTAGAAGGGATACAGCTGCGGATTCTCACATTAGTATAGCACAATCTATACGACACTACAACAATATTGATTATTGTACATTACTGTGAGGGTAGAAGATAATTAAATACAGTTTAATGGGTAATTTAATAAATAATATGAATAATACTCTGTATAATTACTGTTTTTACATTACTGTGAGGGTTGTAGTAATACAATACAGTTTAATGAGCATTTTAATAAATAATATGAGTGATATTCGGTATAATTTCTGTTAATCCATTGCTGTGAGGTTTGGGGTTGGGGTAGGTAGACGTCAATACAATGTGCAATTAACTCAAATACAATTAATGGCTAATTTAAAATAAAGTAAAAACAAGTTGTTACTTCGGACAACACCTGTATCCCTTCTAGTGGTGAACAGCAGAGGGCGCGCTGATGCCACTCGCGCGGGCGAACAGCAGAGGGCGCGCTTCTTACTCCGCGTCAGTTTCGCGCTGCAGTTGATGCGTGAGGTTAAACATCAGGAAACAGTGGAGCTGCTCTTCTGAATCAGGTCAGTTTATAAACATTTCTCCCCGAATATTCACGACTGATGGACGGTTAGCTGCGGCAGCGCGTGTTCTTACTTCCGCGACGCCCCGCGTGTCATCAACACAGGTAAAGCGTCTGCCAGCCCAGAATGCGTCGCGTTCAACTTCCTGGTAAAGTTTGCGCCTTTCAGTGCGATAATTACAGATGTGCGAGCTGATCTTTAGAGGAGAAGAGATTAAACGCTCAATAATGGCGGAGAAATGACGAGTTTGGCGCCTTTTAGAGGCAGAAAAACACGAGCTGAAGGAGAAAAGCTGAACTCCTGAGGCGAAGCTGCGGATAAAGCGAGCAGGAGAGTTTACCTCAGCTTTACCACGGCACAGCTCGGGTTTGAGGAGAGGTTTGGCCAGGTTTGTGTCAGTTTAGACAGTAAACAGCTCGTGGTTTTGCAATGGAAGCCTCTGGGTCAGGTGTGTCTCCCCGAGGTGCATCATGGGAAGCGAGGCTGCTCTGATGTTTGCTGTAAAACTGTGCAGTTGGTGTTTACTAGGTTTATATAATGTTAGACACATCCACTCATTCCTGAACTCTTGTGACAATCTGTGACCCTCTCCATATGTTGTTCACCGCGCTACTGTGAATATTGGGTGTGGAACTGAACATTAGCACTGTTTAATTGACTGAACTGTTGTACTTCAGGCTCAGCCCTGCTCCTGGAGATCCACCTACCTACAGCATTCAGCTCCAACCCATATTAAACACACCTGCCTGTAGTTATGCAGTGCTGCTCAGGTGAGTTTGATCAGGGCTGGAGCTGAAGTGTGCAGGAAGGCAGATGTCCAGGAGCAGGGTTGAGCACCTCTGATGTACTTCGACAGTCATTTGGCTGACAATGTGATTTCTCTATGTCGTATGGGCTGAGAATGCTCTCTGCGAATGTAAAAACACCTTTACCCCCATCGAGATGCAAATCTTTTGCTGATTTTCCTGATTTTGTGTGTGAAGCAGAATGTCAGACAGTGACGACTCAGATCTGGAGGAAGGACCCAATGTTCAGAGGCACAAAACCAAGATTGTGAGTATATTTCAGTCATTTATTGCTTTCACAGCAGTGGCGAGGACAGAAGCGTTACAGTGAGTGGACAACAGTGCTCAAACTGAGTGTGTAGTGAGTCTATTCTTATATTGATCATCTCTGATAATATTAATAGATTTAAAGAGGCGTGAGCTGACATTTCTGACTATCCAACACTCTGTCTAGAAAAATGGCAGAAATGTGTGTAGAGTAAGTCTGCAGGGCATTGGGAAACACTGACATTGCTATATTTAGTTTTTATGTGATGGATTGTGATTAGATGTAATTTTATTAGATCATTTAAACAACTGTTATTCTGAAAGAAATTATAATTTTACATTGTGATTAATTTGCAGGCAGTGTGGTAATTAAAAAGTATTAAAAACACTTTACAAGCTTAAACGTGCACAACAGAACAAAGCTGCCAAGTAAACACAGCGTGCTTCATGATTTCTGGATATTCCAACAGCACTGAAGTCAAATAAATATGTGATTTAATCAAATGTAAAATAAATAATAAAAATACACTTTATCCCATCATTAGAGCTGCATATATTATAATTGGGGATGCCCGAATGGTGAACATTAGCTGGAAATGTCACGGACACACACCTTAAATGAATTTGCTCACTGTAGCAGGGTTACACTTTGCTTCTGATTCTGGTTAATTATAATCAGAACTCAACTTCTGCAGATTCTGTGACATTATGATTGCATATTTGCACATTGGAGCATCGATGCTGAAACCACCCAGCAAACAATTCTGTGTTTAATAGACGTCTAATAGACATTAGGCTGTAGACAGCTTGGCTAAACTTGGGCTGTAAGTGAAAATCTCATAGAAAAGCCCAAAATTAGCTCAAATAGACAGATGAGACGGGCTTTATATGTGTATTCATTCATTTCTGCATATTTGATGACTAGTCCAGACTAGTCTTTCACTGACAGCCCAAATTTAGCCTTGTTTGAGCCAAGACGACTGTGTAGACGTCTATTAGAAACATTCACTTTAGCAGTAGGACTGTAGAAAGCAGCACAGAATAAGCCGTGTTAATACAGGCTTTGAAATCTGTTTGAGTGCCCTGGACTTGGGATTTTGTTGTTTTTAGAGAGCAGAACCAGTCATTCAAGATGTGAAAGCAAAAACAGATATTCTATAATCTGACACTGAATTCATTTATTTTATTAATCTAGAAGAACCGTTCACTCCATTCAAAATACTGGCGTAAAATAAATTTCCTCTTTTTTTTTAGCGAGATGTAATTTATAAATGTAATGTAATGCAGTGCTTCTTGTCCCGCCTGAGACCCACGCTATATCAAATATCTATCAGGCCGTGAAGGTCACTGATCTTTCAGGAAATCAGATCTTAAACGTGGCGATTTTGTAATGGAAAGACAGTTCACCGGAAGCCGTCGGGCTGGCTGTCTAAACTAAAAGTCTGTGTACAGATAGTGCATTGTAGCTCTAACAGAGAGCTGAGGGTTTTAAATGACTATAAAATCTGTATATGGATCACAAGTGCCCACGACTCTCTGTTTGTCGTCATATTTGTCTGTTTTGTTTTGTTGAAATGTGATCAAAATATTCATTGCTTGAAACAGATGGGTAATGTAGCCTCCATTACGGCTCTGTTGTTTTACCTGCCTGCTCTACACACAGCTCACAAGTCTGTCCAGTCAGTAGCCGGACATTACATTTCTGTGCACTGGAGAGGGTAATGTTATCGACACACAGTGACTAAAGTGTGCTGTTAATCATCCTCATCATATCACATCTATTACTCGCCTCACATATGTTATGTCATTATTGTGATTTCTCTGTGTGTGTGTGTGTGTGTGTGTGTGCGTGCGTGCGTGCGTGTGTGGAGCAGTCCTCAGTGTGAGTGGGCCGTGTGTATCCTCGCCACTGCTTCACAGTAATGAACAGAAAGCTGACAGAGTGATGAGATGATATTCGTGAGACAGCAGTGTCCTTCTGTTGACTGAACACACACTCTCCATTCTCTGTTCCTCTCAGGTCTACCATGCTCAGTTCCCCTACATCCACATGGAGCCGCCGGGTGAGTGTGTGCTTTGCTCTTGGTGGGTCTCGTGTGTTTGCATGTGGTGCACTGAAATATACTCAGGATTCCCCAGGTTACACAACAGCACTGCACTTTCATCTGTTTCCCTTTTCACGTCTGACATTTGTTCTAATTCAACAACAAGTGCCCTGCAAAGTGGACTACAGGGTATTCTGTGATGATGTCAGTGTGAAGGGAGCGTACATGTTTCATTCATATAGCATGTCAGCGTGTGATATGTGAATTTATATTGTATTTATTAGGATTGTTTCCCAGTGATGGGTTGCGGCTGGAAGGGCATCCACTGCGTAAAAACTTGCTGGATAAGTTGGCGGTTCATTCTGCTGTGGCGACCCTGGATTAATAAAGGGACCAAGCCGACAAGAGAATGAATGAATGAATGAATTATTAGGAATCCTCCTGTCATATACTGGGCTGTTCATCTAACCTCACTAATGTAAAGCTCAGAACATCCCTGTGCCTCTCACAATCTGTTCTCTTGCTAATTCACTCTCATCTCCACGATTTCCAGGGTATTTTATCTAATTCAAAACACCTGCGATTGGTTCATGAAATCGGCTGGATTGGCGAATACTGATCGAGTCATGAAATGTGATGATCAGCCGATACCGATCTCCAGCCGAGGAGACTGCAGGCAGTGCTGTTGTGTAGATTTGTGAATTAATGTTTCAATGGTAAATACATGTTTGATTAACTCAGTAAAGGAGAAGGGACTAGGGCAGAATGCACACTGCGTAGGGGATAGTAGTGTTGGAGTAGTGCATGGAGCTCTTCTCAAGAGCTGGTCATCTAAATAGGACATATACAGAGACATATGCAGATCAGTGGAGCGTGAGGATTGAGAAACACTGGAGTAGAGTAGAAAACACTACTCAAAGTCTGAGTAAAGTTGCTCTTCTAAAAGAGAAGTGAGTATTTTTTATATTTCTTGCCATTTTGGATGATAAAATGTAAACTATTTGTAAAAACACGTTACATTACTTAATCAGGGTTTTCCTGGATCAGAATAAGGCTGGGGTGGTATCCTGATCGTCAAATTCTTGCTACTTAACACAAAAGATTTTGCATTATTCTTGTAATTTTATCAAGTAAAATATTATCTAAACATTTGGTAACACTTTAGATCACAACTCATGCTATTAACTACTGGCTTATTATCCACTTATTCTTAAGATATGAACTATTCATTAGTAGTTATAAAGTATCTGCATCCCTAATCCTGCCTAAACCCAACTTCAACCTTACTAACTATTAATACACAGCTCTTCAGTAGTTAATTAAGCTAGTAGTGTTAATTAATGGTCTGTTAATGCTGTGAATAGTAACCTAAGCTAAAGTGTTACCAGACATTTTCTAAAGACACAATCAGTGTTTGAGCATCACTCGGGGTCTGTCGGTAGTCGTGTCCGCCTGGCTGATTTGTGTAGAAAGGTGGAGGTGGTAATTCTCCATGCAGGAGAGCCCTGTATATGCACACGCAGATGATCAAGTGTAATCCAGACTCAACATTGCAGGTCCTGTATTATGAGTCTTCACACTGCGTTATCCATGCAGAAACTATATATCGTGCAGCCCTAATTGTAACCCATGTCATCTGATCTTCATCTCTTCGTAGTGTTGGAAAGAAATGTCACGAGTGAATACTTATCAGCCTTTATGTTCATTAATAAATCTAACTCTGCTGGTTTGTGGCTGATCAGACATCGTGTACGAGCGCTGGTGCAAGATGAAGCTGAAGCGGAAGCAGGACCTGGGTCACCTGATGCACGTGTCTGTGTTCTGGTGGCACATTCTGCTCCGCCAGCAGGAGAACCACCCCACCACCGCCTGGGCCGTCAAGATGGGCTTCCTGGACTCTAAGTGAGTGACCCCTGACCCCTGTAAACACTGCTGAATCAGCTCTGATTTCATGCGATAGACAGTGCTGAGCATAAATGAGTCAACCGCTCTCTCCCCTGGTCTGTTTCAGCGTGTCCAACGATTTGAGCCTGAAGAGGCTTGAGAAGATGGAGATTCTGGAGAGCATTCTGGCGACGATGGAGAGAGGCGTACGTATCTGTGCAGATCTGCTTTACTGTGCATATGCATCCGCTTCTGACCCGCTTCTGTTGTGTTCAGCTTTCTCTTAGAGACGTGGAGAACAAGGCCAGAGCCGTGGTGTCCTTGAGCCAGCGCTTCTTTCAGGTATGTCGCTGTGCCGCCGCTACAGGTCTGTTTAAAGTTCATCTGAAAGCAGAATAAAGGTTTTCAGATCTCAGTGTCGCTGGAGCCTTCCACATCTACATGTTTCTCAGAAGCAGAAGTGGTCATCGTTGGTAAACTCTGAGTGCAGTGAATAGGAGAGTACAACACATAATCATTTTACAATCCTATTTGCTGAAACAATAAAAGAAATCACATGCTAGGCTTTCTGCGATGGTGTTGTGAGGCTTCACAGACATGGTATCGGTCGTCATGAACTAGCCACATTACACAAGGAGAAACAATCAAATCTTGCGTCACAGCACCCGTTTGCCGTTTACAGCTCCCCACGACACCCTACGACAAAATCCTGTGATCTGACCGGGGCTTAAACGTGATTGGCTGATTTTGAAAAGGGGAGGAGCTAATCTTTGCCCTGCCCTGTTCATGTTTAAGTCGAGATTGCGTCAAACGTTGTATAAGATGTTTCAAAGCACCTGATGAGGCTCACCCGTCTGTCTGTGTGTGCAGGAGGAGGACTGTCTGACTGAGGCCATACGCTGGCTGCTGGACTCTGGAGATCCTGACCTGGGCCAGAAACTGATGGATCTGGGCTCGGTGGAGGTTCGCTACCTAACACTGAGCTTCGTCTTCATGGAGTGTGAGTTTTAAAGGCCATTAATGCCACCATGAAATGTTTTTATGGAAAGTATTGCAGTTTTAACGCTTCCAAGCAGAGGTGTTTAATTCTCCCGCAGGAGTTTTTCCTGACTATTATTCAGATCTCTTCGCTTTCACCAGGACAGTGTGTGACAGTGTGTTGCTTCTATATTGTGTTTTGTTTCAGTTTTCCCTTTTCTGCAAATATTGACACGTCCTGTAAGTGTTTTGAAGTGTCTGATATTGCAATTCTCAGAAATGAGTAAGAACATGCGTTATTAATGATCTTAATGTTAGTTGATGCGTGCTGCCGTGTTTATTCTGCGCTGCTGGAGAGACATGTGAGAAATGTTTTTATCGTTGTGTTATATGTTGTGAAGGACAGATCCATCCATCCTCAAAATAATGACCGGCTATGCAGCCATTGGCTGACGGCACAGCAGCGCAATGACATCATCTCATTAATATTCAGTTATCAGTCATGTGCACACACAACTTTGCTACAGCTTGTTAATATCGTGCAGGATAACTTCCTACATCTGTTGTGGGATATTTATGCAGGCTTTACACTGTCGTGTGTCAAATTAGCAATTTGTTTAGTTTTGCCTATAGTGGGTTTTCTTCAGGATGATATGAAGTTTATTAATCCTGTGGCATAACTGGCTATTTCAACAGCATTTTAATGTTAGGGTATTATTATTATATAAGTGTGTGCATCTTCTGCTGCATTAAATCTCACATATTTTAGCTGTGAGTTGTGAATGCCTGATTCCTGTATATTATATAACTATTCAGCCGGGTGTTAAAATATTCTGACGGGTGTTTTGAGCTGAAACTTTACAGACACATTCTGGAGACACCAAGCGCTGATCTTACAGCTTGTAAAAGGGGGACAATAGGAATCCTTTAAATTAGAGTTTAAAAAAGGTCATGAGTCTTATTTTTGCTCGTGAGAGTGTGACTTTGCAGAAAACTATTGCATCTTTTAGAGAACAGGCTGCAGCAGGTTCTGTTGCATAAAAGGAAGCAGGAAGGGAAAGAAAACGGTTGAATGCGAGTAGTGAGTTCATTTTCTCTGTGTCGTCTCTGAGTATTATGAGGCCTCATATGTCATGCCTGCTCGATACTCTGCCCTGTTTTAGGCGTGATTAATGACACATTTGAAAACCCTTTTAGTTATTTCAGTTTTAATTTTAAAACCCACCAAGTTCAGTTCTTCATTAATGTGTCTGAATGGTGTGTATTTTAGTATCTGTGTGACCAGTCAGTCAAAAAACATCACGGCAGAGCATTAAAGTCGACTAGTCTGTGCAGTTCCTAATGTGTAGAGGGTTCATTTTTACCTAAAGTCTAAACTTTGATTGTAAACAATGTGCAGCAACCCTGAAGACACAAAAGGGAACCAACAACCCGAGCAGAGTGTGTGTTTCAGGACTGAGCGTTCACGTGTGCACACACTCCGGCAGCGTCACTAATGATGGTAATGTTCTCTCCCTCAGACGCGCGCTATATTCAGGTGGTGTCCTGCAGCAAGAAGAAAGCCTTGATGGAGATGAAATTTGAGCCAGACTCTTGGAGTTTATCGGTAAGAGTCTTTAAGATCAAACCGGTGTCCTGATTTACCTGTAGTCAATCTCCTGTACAGTAATAATGTCTATATTTTCAATGCGTGCAGTATATTTATTATGTATATGTGATACACACACGCATGCATAAAAATAAACTGATCTGTTACATAGGTATTTAAATATAATTTGTATTTATATATATATATATATATATTTGCTAAGATGTGTTTCTAAGTATATTTACACAAATATGTCTGGAAATCTATTTAAGCAGCTATATATTTTTGTATATTTTGCAATCTACATATAATAATATTAATAATAATAATAATATATTTTAAAATTATTTAAACTATTTTGCGCTCATATTTTAATACAAGAAAAAAACAAGAAAATAAATTAAACTATTTTAAGAAAATAATAATTTGATATCTACATATAGCACACCAATAAAATCAAGGAGCAAACTTTATGCATATGTCTTTCTGTCTGTCTTTCTATCTATTTATATATCTGTCTATCCATCTCTGTATCCGTCCATCCATCCGTCTATATCAGTCCATAATCCTGTCTTTCTGTATCTGTCTGTCAGTCTATCTGTCCATCCGTCTGTCTGTCTGTTTGTCTATTGATGGATGGATACAGTAAATCATAATTTTATTTGAAATAAGTGTCACTGTCTTCACAAGAGAATAAACATGAATTCTCAGTAAAGCTTTGGCTCGCTTTTGTTTTAATTGCATTAAATAAAGCTTTTAGATAATGTATGATTTCATATCACAGTTTGGTTGTAATGAAACATCTTCAATATACAAAAGATATTTAATTGTACATCAGACACCGCATATGTTCAGCGTGTATTGGAGTATAATGTTGTTTACTGTATGGATGTTCAGCGCTGTGTGAATCCGCCATGATTCTCACTCTCATATCAGAGAAACTGTAATGAATCTGTTGTTGTTTGTGTTTCAGAAAAGTGATGAAATGAAGAACAAAGGAAACGAGCACTTTCAGAAGAAGAAATATGACGTTGCCTTAAAGTGGTACTCTAAAGCCATTAAATACCAGTGAGTAGCAGAGCGCCTCTGTTGTGTGTTGTTCATCCACTCCCTGTTGCCGAATGTTGAGCTGTCATCGGTTTGTTTCAGCCCGAATAACCACATCCTGTACGGGAACCGAGCGCTGTGTTTACTCCGCTCTGGGAAATATCTGTGAGTTACTGTATTTATCTGCAGCACACGTGATTCAGCAGTGAGTCTGATCAGCTGTACTGACTGTGGAAACTGATTTCAGGAAAGCACTCGGAGATGGAAAGAGAGCCATTGTCTTACAGCCGGACTGGGCCAAGGTAAAGCTGAGCCTCACACACTGAATATTATTCAGCAGATCTGCCATGTCTGTCTTTATCTCACACGACTTCTGTCGAAACTCCAGAGCGCATTATCTGCTGTCCTTCAGCAAACGCTGCGGTGCTGTGAGAAATGTAACCCAGTCTGTCTGTGATTGGCCAAACTGCGCTTTCTTGTGTGTTTAGGCTAACGGGAGCTACCGTACATTCTCCAGCACGCCGCTGTTCGTGTTTCCGCTTTCGACTCCAGTAATGAATGTAGATGTGTTGCAAAGAAATCAGCAAGAAGCCGAATGACGTACATTAAACGTTCAGCTCAGAGCTCTCAGTTCTGCAGTCTGCTATATGAGCTGAAGACTATGCAGGTTACTGTTTATTCCAGTGGGGTTAATATAAGAAGCTTTATTAAACCATCATGTCCGCTTTTATAAACACTTACTACACTCACCGGCCACTTTATTAGGTACACCTTACCAGTAAAGGGTTGGACTCCCTTTTGCCTTCAGAACTGCCCTAATCCTTCATGGCGTAGATTTAACAGCATACTGGAAATATTCCTCAGAGATTTTGCTCCATATTGACACGAGAGCATCACACAGTTGCTGCAGATTTGTCGGCTGCACATCCATGATGTGTCTGAGATGATCGAGCTTTATGACATGCTGCGTTATCCTGCCCCCACACCATTACACCACCACCACCACCAGCCTGAACCGCTGATACAAGGCAGGATGATCCATGCTTTCATGTTGTCTGAGCCGAGCATCCGAATGTGTCAGCAGAAATGGAGACTCATCAGAGCAGCAACGTTTCTCCAATCTTCTATTGTCCAGTTTTGGTGAGTCTGTGTGAATTGTAGCCTCAGTTTCCTGTTCTTAGCTGACAGGAGCGGCACCCGGTGTGCTCTTCTGCTGCTGTAGCCCATCCGCCTCAAGGTTGGCCGTGTTGTGTGTTCAGAGATGCTCTTCTGCAGAGCTCGGTTGTAACGAGTGCTTATTTGAGTTACTGTTGCCTTTCAATCAGCTGGAACCAGTCTGGCCATTCTCCTCTGACCTCTGACCTCATCAACAAGGCATTTGCGCCCACAGAACTGCCGCTCACTGGAGATTTCCTCTTTATTCTCTGTAAACCCTAGAGATGGTCCCAGTTCCCTAGAGAAATCCCAGTAGATCAGCAGTTTCTGAAATACTCAGAGCAGCCCATCTGGCAGCAACAACCATGCCACATTCAGAGTCGCACAGAGTGATCATAAAGCATCATGTGTGTCAGTAACTGATATCAGTCTCATGTTGATAATGGAGACGATCATAATCATGAGTATTTCAGTCAATATTGTAATGGTGATTATGAGTGGGTCACATGATAAACAACTGATTTATTTAGAGGTTTTTATTCTATGTTCTTCATTCATGTTGCTAACCCTGTTACCTTTGTGTATATTCTAGAGTATGAAATTGTACAATTCTCAAGACCATAGATTGACTAGCTAAAGTAACAACGGATGCTCTGCGCTGTTTCAGGGTCATTACCGGTTCTGTGACGCGCTCTTCTACCTGGGCGAGCACCAGAGGGCTCTGCTGGCCAACCAGCAGGCTCAGGACGCCTGCAGAGCAGATGTGGAGGGACAGAAAGACCTGCTGCAGCAGCACGAGCGCTTCCAGAGCGAACTGCAGGAGGCCAGAGGTGCACACACACACATACATGCATGCATTCACACACATACATACATGCATACACAGGCACACACACACTCTCTCACACACACACACACACACACATACATGCATGCATAAACACACACATACATACATGCATACACACGCACACACACACACATGCATGCATAAACACACACATATATATATATATATATAAATGCATATCAAACACTTAACACACATACATACTCTATAATCTAAGACACACACACACACACACACACACACTCTCCTCATTTCTCTTGTCTCTCAAGCAGACATGAAGACTAAGAAGCCGGACCCAAAGAAGGTTTCCTCTAAAGCGAGGTAGGTGTTTGTGAGCTGTGTGTCGCTGCTCTGTGTTTGAGCACTCGGGTTACGGTGTGTGTTTCCCACAGGTCACACACTGCCGGCGCGAGTTCAGCTGCGCATCTGAAGACCAGCGCTCCGCCCGAAACACCACCAGAGCCGCAGACTAAGGTGAGACACGCATCAGAAACGCTCCAGCACTCAACTCGATCTCTATAAAGCACTTTCACCACCGTGTGCTGTACAGAGGACAGAACTCAGAGACAGCGTCTGTGTGCTCTTCAGGCTGATTTATACCTCTGCGTCGAGCATTCAGCGTGACGGCGTTTATACTTCTGCATGCTCTGTGTTGCTCTGCAGTAACTAGCTGGCAGTAGGTGTTCATGTTCCTCTGTGTCGAGTTTCTTCGCTGGTGTTTTGTTTTTTCTGAACGCTTCCTTACTGTACAACCAGCTCAAACTCGCTCATTCAGAAGCGGGAACCAGCGGGCGTGCAGCAACTTTAATCATGAGGTGAACACAAAGCAAGAGCTCCTTCACAGGACTCCACACTTGTGAACACTCGCTCCATCAGGCTCGCGCGGCTCTCAGCACCACCCACACTCATCACCGGTAACAAGCCGACCAATCACAGAGCTTGCGCTACGCGTCATGGTGATGTGTAGTTACATGTCTGGGAGGTGCACTTCAGCCACGGTGAGAACTGTGACCCTGCGAAGGCTGTGCCGGAGCATATGCGTGCGCTGGATGCAGAAGTATAAATCAGCCTCTACAGCCTCCGTCCTGATGATGCTGTGACTTATTAAACTGCTGGCCTGTGGGTCATTTGCGGTCCTCCCTCTTCCTCCCTCTGGCTCGCTACTGATGTTAAAATATAACAGGATTCGGCCCATCAAAACATGTTCACTATCATTGGTGTGCAGTCGCATATAGCCACTTGTGGTTTCGACCGCCACCTACTGGACATGTACAGTACTGCACTGCATAATCATGTTACTTTCGGTTTCTCTCAGCATGCGGTCGAGAGGAAAGCACATGCAGATTATTTCTGGGGCTGAATTATACGTTGAAATGTCCATAAGTGCTCTATTTTTACTAAAGCTCTGTTTTTGTTCATATTTAAGGGTCATTTAAGTATAATCAGTTTTATAACACCTGTATTGTGTTGTTCAAACACATCTCCAAGGCTTACATGTATATAAAACTGCATTAGTAAAGTGTAACTGGCTGAACTGAACACGTTAAAGTAACTGTGAATATATATGTACATACTTTCCCCTCTTTGTTGTAGTTTTACAAGTAAAGGAAGAGAGAGTAGAACGGTTGCCAGTAAAGTTCCTTCTTTCTGCTGTCTTAAGGCCCGTGCACCGACGCTATCTGCTCGTGTTTACCATCAAAGTTTACCGCCTCGAGACTAAATAAAGGGTGTCAATGAGATCATGCACACCAACGTGCAAAATGGCAGACGCAAAAGCCTCATTTTTTTAAGAAACGCCTCATGCTCGTTTTTTTTTTTTTTTTGACGCGACGCTGATGATAAACGCAAGTGAAAAGTGTCCCAGTGTGTACGAGCCTTCAGACTGTTAAACTTTTGAAAATTTGTGAAAAATTGAAAATTTTTAAATTGATTGTGACAGAATATTAATTATCATTAGGCATTATTATTAAATTGTGTTATTTTCATAGCAGTGTAAACTCCCCTTCAGTATGTACAACGAGAGGCAGAAATGAGCCTTGATGCTCTGTGGAAGAGAGTCTGAGTTCATCCATTACATCCGGTTTCCTCTGTTTTCCTGTGCTTGAGTGTTGAAGCGGCTCTCCTAGTGTCAGCCCCTGCTATCTGATAAGACCCCCGCCAGTTTGAGTTTGAGACGCCTGTATTCAAGTGTGACGGTGGACTGAAAGTCTCATCACTGTACTGTTGTTTTTCCTCCAGAAATCTGAAAAGCAGAAACAGCAGGCGGACACTTCAGGTGAGCTGAATAAGATTCTGAACAGTTTTCTGAGTTTGAGCTGTGAGTTTAACACAGGAGGAGTAATGACCAACAGCAGCGCTGCACATTTCAATAATAAACACAATAACTCTCTAAATCATGTGCAGATCTATGGCAAATAGGCGAGGCTCTGCTTTGAGTGCTGGGGGCGTGTCTACTGTTGGTGCTGAAGCCACGCCCACACATGAGAAGGCACTCATCTTTAACAGCACTTAAAATCTTGAAAGTCTTGAAGCGTCCTGATGGGTCTGTGTGTGTGTGAGTCTGTGTGTCTGTGTGTGTGTGTGTGTGTGTGTGTGTGTGTGTGTGTGTGTGTGTGTGTGTGTGTGTGTGTGTGTGTGTGTGTGTCTGTGTGTGTGTGTGTGTGTGTGTGTGTGTGTGTGTGTGTGTGTGTGTGTGTGTGTATATACAGTATACAGGGCTCAACAGTAAGGACATCCCGATGGCCCGGGGCCAGTGTGAGAGACGCATGGGACAGTAGACGGGATCATTACGGCCCGATTGGGGCCACCTTTTGTTAAATAAATAATTTCTAACTGAAATGAAAAACCTTCACATTCTCCACACTGCTCTTTTTGATTTGTTAACATTATTTTGCTATAATTTATTATTTATTTATTATTTTGCTTATTACACATATATTAACATTTTAAAAATATTATTTAAATATGTTTTAACATTTTAATAATTATAGACATTATTTTGACACATTATTTATAGTTTTTAATAGTTTTTAAATAATTTTTTTTTATTGCTGGGGCCACTGAAAATTGTCAAGGTAAAAATCTGAATCAACGACCCGATCAGACCAGTAGAAAAGTGTTGAACCCTGATATATATATATAGAAGTTATTAAATACTGAAATATAAATAACAGAAAATCTAAATATCACAATCTGAGTGTTTTTAAATATCATGCAGCTGTTATAAACACACACACACACACACACACACTGCTCTACATCTCTGCTCTCGTATTGGATGCGGTTTCTCGCTGACTGTTGAGGGAAGGTAGTTTGGGAACAGTGTGTGGGGTTTAAACTCTTCAACATCATGTGCTGCCTGAACAGTCGGAGGAACATCAAAACATTCAGAGTTTATCTCATGTGGGATTGAGTTATCAAACCTTCTCTGGAGGAAGTGAGCGTGACTCACTCACTGTTTCCTGTGTGTGTGTTCATGTTTTTATATCCCGCTGGGGACTTTATCCTAAATTCACGTCTAATGGGGACCTGAATTGAGGTTCTCGCAGGTAAACAAGCTTATTAATCAACCACAGTGAAGGAGAGTACATGTGTGAAGCTACAGAATGTAGAGTGGAGGACATCGTATAGTACTGTGTGTGTGTGTGTGTGTGTGTGTGTGTGTGTGTGTGTGTGTGTGTGTGTGTGAGAGCTCCTCCCTCTCCCGCTGGTTCTTGATCATAGAGGCGCTGCTCAGAGTGGATCTTCAGGTCCTGCAGCTCGTGGTGTTGCTGAAGCAGGAGTGTGTGTGTGTGTGTGTGTGTTGTCAGGCGTTTCTCTGGAGATCTGCAACATGCGGCACATTAAACCCATAATTCACTTGTTTTCAGGGCCTTCAGGAGCTCGAGCACACACTGACGGAGGAGCAGACAGACTGCGAGACGTCAGCAGGTAAATCACCACTGGAGTGGAGGAAGTCTGGCGAGTGCTGGACTGTGTTGTGCTGTTCGTCTACGCTCATCGTGTGTCTGCAGAGTTTGTTAAATTTTATTAATGTAAAGGTCACGTGACTCGGCTCAGATTTACTTTCATTTTGCATGCTGTGAGTTTCAGAATCAGTCGCGGGAGAGTTTCCCTGCGCTCGCTGTTGTTGATAACCGCATGAGCACATCAGGCTGCAGAGTGCTGCGTGCTGCAGTGGTGTCTGTGCTGTTATCATGAGACGAAGCGTTCAGTCATGTGCTGATCTGCGTGTGTTTCTTCTGTCCTCTTGTGTCCCAGTGAATCGAGTCCTCGCAAGGCTAAAAAAGCTTCATCCAGCACTGCAGAGAAGCCGGCGGTGCGGAGCAAACTACCAGCGGCTGCAGACCGAGCCAGCGCACCTGCGGTGAGAGTTTCTGTGCATCTGTCTGTCTGCATGTCTCTACTTTAGTCTGTCTGTCTGTTGCTTTGGTTTAACGTTGTGTGTGTGTGTGTGTGTGTGTGTGTGTGTGTGTGTGTGTGTGTGTGTGTGTGTGTGTGTGTGTGTGTGTGTGTGTGTGTGTGTGTGTGTGTGTGTGTGTGTGCGTGCGTGTGTGTGTGCGTGCAGGAGGTGGTGAGCGCAGCAGCAGTGCGGGAGCGTTTCTGTGCCGCTGTACTGGAGGCTCACGTGGCTCTGAGTGACCAGCGCTGCCACAACGCTCAGCAGTCCTTCAGTGTGGCGCTCGCGATCCTGGAGTCCAGCAGCACCACGGTACACACACACACACACCACAATAAACACACACAACACAGCCGAGGCTCCGCTATCAGGTCCTTCATTTGTGTCTGAGGGACAGTAACACACACTCATGCCACTGGACACATTACTCCTTGTGTTGGTTGAATATTGGTTCTGTTCTGGACTCTTTAATCATGTGAAGGTGTGTGTGACTGCTGTGTGTGAATGGTCTGGATGTGTGTGTTTCAGGAGCTGGGCTTGACGGAGCTGGATAAATCTGTGCTCCTGTATGGATATGCCACAGCTCTGCTGGAGACCGGACAGCCTGAGGTAATGATCCTGTAATACTGACATCAATGACCCAACATGAGCATCAGTGAACGTGTGCGTGTGCGTGTGTGTGTGTGTGTGTGTGTGTATGTGTGTGTGTGTGTGTGTGTGTGTGTGTGTGTGTGTGTGCGCAGGAGTTGGCTGAAGCAGAGAAGTTATTCGCCAAATTAGAGTCGACAGAGAGGAAGTTTCAGTCTCTGGTGCATTATGGGATGGGCAGAGTGTATCTGAAGGAGAACAGGTGAGTGTGTGTGCATGAGCGCTGCTGCTCTTACTCCTGAGCGTGTGTGTGTGTGACTCGTCTGCTGTTGTGCAGGTTTGCTAAAGCGCGTGAGTGTTTCTCTAATGCGCTGCTGATGATCCAGAGACACATCACACCTGGAAAACTCACCTGGCCCACCACCAAAGCTATAGTGGAGGAGACACAGCCGGCCTGGCTACAGGTACACACACACACACACACACACACACACACACACACACCTGTCTGATGTGCAGCCCAGCTGAAGAGGATTGGAGCTGCTCTCTAATGTTGTTGTTGGTGTGTGTGTGTGTGTGTGTGTGTGTGTGTGTGTGTGTGTGTGTGTGTGTGTGTGTGTGTGTGTGTGCGCTGATCTGCATTCTCGGCCCCGCAGGAGCACCTGGAGAGCCTGGTGGAGGTGTGCAGGTTTCCTCCTAAAGCAGACGCTGTGTGTCGTCATCAGCAGTGTGTGTCCCACAGCGTCCAGATCTACTTCAGCGACCCTGACTTTAAGGTGTGTGTGTGTGTGTGTGAGACAGAGAGTGTGTGACTGGCCCCGTTTACACTAATGCCTTTCAGTTTTAAAGCGCATCATTTCTGCTGGTTCCTCCATCCGTGAACACCACCCCAGAGTTTTCCAGCCCTGAAGACGGAGTGTTTTGGAGACGCTGGAGAGGCCGTTTGGGTGTTTAAACGCTGCTGCTGTGTGTCAGTGTGGACGGGGGAAACGAGACGTCTGAACACGGAGGCAGCGCTGCAGACATGCACTGTCTGATGGGGGATTTCCCTCAGTTCAGTCCTGCATCCGCTCCTTCAGCTCAGACTTCACTAGTAAATAAACATTAGTGTATGAACTGATCTCTGCACAACACGTCACCCGAGAACAAGAAGCCGATTCAACACACAGAAGAGCTGTCAGATGGAGACCAGCTCAATTAAACACCACCTTTAACAACTGTAGTGAGATCAGATCCAGCGGCAGATCCCTGATGAACCGCCTGAGCTGCGCTGCTCAAAGCACCCACTGACTGCCTGGAGCTCACACAGGCGCATACACTCCATCCCGTGTGTGTGTGTGTGTGGTCACGGTCACGTGATGTGCGTTTTCAGTGGTGTAGTGTGGACGGAGAGTTGTTCAGAAATGCTGGGTGAAGCGCTAGTGTGGACACAGAGCTGTGTGTGAGTGAGCGCTCTGATTGTGTGTGTGTGTGTGTGTTTCAGGGGTTCATCCAGCTGGTGTGTTGTCAGAGCTGCAGAATCGAGTTTCATATGAGCTGCTGGAGGAAGCTCAAAACACTTTCATTCGCTGATAAGAATGACAAGGTGAGGCGGACGCATGTCTATACACACACACACACACACAAGATGGTGGCAGAAAACACACACATCTTCCTCTCTTCACCGCAGGATTTTCTAAAAGATTCATGTTTTACGCCAGACTGCGCTGGGCAGATCTGTCACATCCTAATATTTGGCTCGACAGGGCTGATAAAGTGTGAGGTAAGACACACACACACACACACACACACACACACACACTGAATGTGTCACTCACACAAAATCCCTAAACACACATACACTCCCACATACAACACACACACACACTAAACATGCACACAAACACACTAACTTTACACACACACGTTCACTAAATACACTCTCACATACACACATGTACTGAACACACACACACACAGCGTGACGGGTGCTGATGTTGGGGTCTTCACTCTGCTCTTCTCCTCTTCTGTCAGTTTAAATCATCTATTCCTAAAGCCAGAGCTGCGGGACGCTCCAGACTCCGGCAGCAGTGTACGAGGTGCTCGTGTGTTCCTCATCATCATTAGTGTGAGCTGTGGTGTGTGTTCTGCTCACTCACTCCTCCGTCTGCTCCTCAACAGTATTAAGAAGTTGATGTCTAAAAATGATCGTAAACTTCGGCGGAAGCAGCAGAGATTGGCGGCGCGTTCATCCCATCAGGAGAAAAGAGAAGTAATGCGTGAGGAAGCAGCTAAAGAGCAGCCGGCGGACAGAGGTGTGTGTGTGTGTGTGTGTGTGTGTGTGTGTGTGTGCACTACATGAGGAGCTGTTCAATATTCTTCACTCAGTTTGTAGCCTGCTAATCTGCAGAAGAGTCTGTGTGTGTGATGATGGGGCTGGGCAGTATGATGGTTTATATCAATACTGCAGAATAAGTGAGAAAATATTCAATATTATAAACAAGAATTTTATACATATCCTATATACTGCATTATATACTCAGTTATTTACTATCTTATTTACTTACTTTATTTACCTATTTACTAGCTTTATTTACTTGTTTACTAACTTATTCACTTATTTATATATGTATGTGTATTTACTTATTTACTAGCTTTATTTACTTGTCTACTAACTTGTTTACTTAATTTATTTACTTATTTACTAGCTTTATTGTTTACTTGTTTACTAATTTTATTTACTTGTTTATTTGCTTGTTTACTAACTTATTTATATACTTATGTACTTATTTATTTACTATCTTTTTTACTTTATTTACCTATTTATTTTTATATATTTTTTACTTTGTTCACTTATTTACTAACTTATGTACTAATTTACTTGTTTACTAAATTATTTACTTTTTTACTAAGTTATTAACTTATTTATTTATACATTTACTTATTAACCATCTTATTTACTTATTAACGTATTTACTAACTACTATCTTATTTTATTTACTTATTTGTTTATTTAAATTGTTTTGCTTTATTTACTTATTTTACTTATTCTCACTAACTTGTATACTTTTTGGATTTACTTATTTACTAGCTTTATTTACTTGTCTACTAACTTGTTTACTTAATTTATTTACTTATTTACTAGCTTTATTGTTTACTTGTTTACTAATTTTATTTACTTGTTTACTAACTTATTTGTTTATTTACTAACTTATTTACTTGTTTATTAACTTATTTAATTATTTATTTATATACTTGCGTAGTTATTTACTATCTTATTTTATTTATTTATGTACTAGCTTTATTTACTTATTTGCTTGTTTACTAACTTATTTACTTATATACTTATTTATTTACTTTCTTTTTTACTTTAATTACCTATTTATTTTTTATATATTTTTTACTTTATTCACTTATTTACTAACTTTATGTACTAATTTACTTGTTTACTAACTTATTTACTAAGTTATTAACTTATTTATTTATACATTTACTCATTAACTATCTTATTTACTTATTAACATATTTACTAACTACTATCTTGTTATTTACTTATTAACTTGTGTATTTACTTATTTACTTATTTGTTTGTTTAAATTGTTTTGCTTTTTCACTTATTCTCACTAACTTATTTACATTTGTTGATTTACTTATTTACTAACTTTATTGATTTGTTTACCAACTTATTTACTTATACTGCATCATGTAAATGAGTGGGTGTGGCTAATTGTTCCTGAGTGACAGGTGTAGTGGGCGTGAGTTAAGAGTGGGAATATCTTCATATAGGTGTGTGTGTTGATGTGTAATGCTGTTCATACGTGATTTATAAAGCTGTAGTGGGGCTGTGTCATGATCGTCTGTGTTCTTCTGTTCTGCAGCATCACCCAGAGACTGTATTTATATGGACCGTGTTTTACAACAAATTCATGATAACAAAGCACTTTTTAAAGAAGAGCCAGTGAGCATTTCCTGTTTTTGGGAGCATCTGCGGCCGTGGCTGGACTTGTTTGAGAGTAAAGGACAGGAGAGCGTGTTAAACAGCCGTAGAGGTGTTGGGGTGCTGTCGGAGCTGGTGGATCTGCTGCTGGAGTCCAGAAACCGGGTCTGGGCTCGAGTGTTTATTCAGACGCTGGGCTCCACGCTTCATATCAAACCCAGACTGCAGCACTGGGCTCAGCAGCTGGACGACACCGGTGCGTTTACAGTGTGTGTGTGTGTGTGTGTGTGTGTGTGTGTGTGTGTGTGTGTGTGTGTGTGTGTGTGTGTATGCATGTAAGAAACGCGTATGAATTCTCTGAACAATAATGTTTTTTCAGGGGCTGTTGGTAGTTTAGTTTGTAGTTCTTCATTTGTTGTTTTTTGTTGTTTATTTCGGTTTTCAGAAAGGTTTTTTGAGCAGCAGTTTGTCGTGGTTTTTGTTCAGTAAGATAACCTTTATTTCTTTATCACGTCAGGTCTGAAGGCCGCTCAGTCATTCATCAACCGCTATCGATCTCACCTGGAGGATCTGGAGCTGAAGCCTCTGCTCTCCTTCCCGCCGCTGCAGGAGTCGCTCGTTGAGAAATTGGGCAGCGTTACGGAGTTATTTGACCGTGACGATTTTACTGTAATGGAGTACTTAAGACAAGCTCCCGCTAAAGAAATGCGTCTGTTTATTTGGACTCTAGAGTCGAGTCGAGAGCGATATCAGAGCTGTCACACCATTCTCGATCAATATTTTGAAGACGGTACGTACGTCAGAATAGCAGCTTTACCATCAGAACCGTTTGTGTGATTGATTTGGTTTCTTTTGCCTTCAGATGCTGTTTGTTTAGTCATTAAAAAGACAGATGATGATGAGCACATGGTAAGAAACACACACACTCACGCCCAGAAGAGCTCAGGCCTTTAATATTAATCAGCAATCTGCTTTATTCGTAGTTTTTGTCTCTGCATTTCCACTGGTGACCAGCAGGTGTGTGTTTCTGGCGTATCTGACCAGTGAATCCAGCTCGTGTAGTCCGTCTAATCAAACAGTGGATTTAGCATTGGCTGTCAGTGTAATGGAATAGAAGCAACGCTAGTTATTTTTCTCCAGCTTTTGAAAAGGAGGCTACACAGATGTTGAAAGGCACTGGATATCTGACACACTTTTATTCTTATACTTCAGTTCGCTAGCCTGCCTTGCATAACTTCCATGTCATTTTTTGTCATTGCAACCAAATACTTTGGTAGGCAGTCATTATCTTTAAATAATCCTTAAAGATTAATCAGAACTATATTTGTGTCCACACCAGCAAATAGGTATGATCTGGTTATGTGCTCTACTTTTTGCAATTCCACTTGTGACCAGCAGGTGTGTGTTCTGCTGGAGTGTGTGACCAGTGAATCCAGCTCGTGTAGTCTGTCCAATCAAACAGTGAATCTAGCAGTCGCAGCCAGTGTAGTAGAATAAAAACAACACTGATTATTTTGAGTTTGGGTTGTAGAGACGATGTGTGTGTGTGTGTGTGTGTGTGTGTGTGTGTGTGTGTGTGTGTTTCAGAGTTCAGTATTTAAGAGTAAAAACAGACATCGCAAAAAGAAGCATAAGGAATTAAAGGTGAGTGTCCTGAGTGATGTCACTGCAGTGTGTGTGTGTGCGCGTGTGCGTGTGTGTTTCAGTCTGTTATTGTGCTGTCTGGAATAACCTTGTGTGTGTGTGTGTGTGTGCGTGTGTGCGTGTGTGTTTCAGTCTGTTATTGTGCTGTCTGGAATAACCGTGTGTGTGTGTGTGTGTGTGTGTGTGTGTGTGTGTTTCAGTCTGTTATTGTGCTGTCTGGAATAACCGTGTGTGTGTGTGTGTGTGTGTGTGTGTGTGTGTGTGTGTGCGTGTGTGTGTGCGTGTGTGTTTCAGTCTGTTATTGTGCTGTCTGGAATAACCTTGTGTGTGTGTGTGTGTGTGTGTGTGTGTGTGTGTGTTTCAGTCTGTTATTGTGCTGTCTGGAATAACCGTGTGTGTGTGTGTGTGTGTGTGTGTGTGTGTGTGTGTGTGTGTGTGTGTGTTTCAGTCTGTTATTGTGCTGTCTGGAATGAGAGCGGGTCATTCGCGAGATGAGGATGATGAAGATGAGCTGTTCTCTGAGGAAGACTCTCTGTGAGTGTGTCTGCGCCGCTGCTCGTCTCGTCTGTTGTCGGAGTGTGTGCTGTTGTGTTGACGGTGTTTCTGCGCTCTTCCAGAATGTTCCTGAATGATATGGATCCGTTCAGCGTTCCGGATCACCTGCGCTATCAGCTGGCGGAGTTTGAGGAGAACTATAGCGGATCCGCACAGCGCAGCTACTACGAGCGCATGCTGGACAACCACCCGGACCCCACCAAGGAGACTTTATATGAGTATGTGTCTGTCAGCGCTCGTGTTAGTGCAGTAATCAGAGACAGCTGGGCCTGTCATGATGACTATATTAGCATTCACATCACCTGACGATAACTACAGTAGGGTTGAGTGATGCTGGAGTTCAGTACCAGTCCATACTGGGCTCAGCGCGCTCTTCAACACCACTGATTTACCGTAGTATTCACCAGTGCTCAACAGAAATGACTGTGATTGGCTGTGAGGGTCATCAGCTGCTGTAGTGATGCAGAAGTGTGTGTGTCAGTTATTTCGCTCAGGTTCTGGAGGAGCACGGACCCCTGTGTGCCACGGACCCGCTGCTGGTGGGCGAGCTGCAGAACTTCCCTCTGGAGGCGCAGCAGCAGATCGCAGACGCCGGCGGGCTCCAGGCCTTCCTGCTGCAGTCTCTGCGCTTCACCATGACGGAGCGGCTGATCGGGCTGATGAAGCACGCCGTGTGTCTGTCTGAGAGCAGCAACACACACTCACAGATCCTCAACCCCTCCGCGTCCGAGTTCTGGCCGCTGTCCGGAGAGCCTCCGTCCAGCACAGGTGAGCCGGCGCTGCTGCTGCCCGACCCCTACACTGATGAGGAAGATCAGCTCTCAGCAGCAGAGATGACCGAGTCCGACACTGAAGAGACGCGAGCTGAGAAACACACTGCTGTACGTGCACAGGTGAGACTGACCCGAGACATGCTCAATCCCCCACAGCAAATATTAGATTACCAGTGAAGCAGGGTGTGTGTTAGTCAGAGGAATCTGAAGGCTTCACAGGGCAGGTTGACCCCTGGCTTCAGCTGTCCTCTGACTGTCTCTTTCATCCTGCAGGATTTTCAGGATCGGACAGACGTGTCGGTCAACACAGAGCCGTGTGCCCCCTTCGAGAACAACAGTGTGAGTGAGCGTTATTGATCGTGTATTAGTCTGAGTTACAGGATCACCATGGAGAAGCAGTGAGGCCATATCTAGTGTTGTCCAGCGCTGTATTACTGCACAACATGCTGACCTCATCACATCACTGTCACGTTACGCCACTCATTACAGCCAGAATGACAACATGATGCAGGTGTGTGTGTGTGTGTGTGTGTGTGTGTGTGTGTGTGTGTGTGTGTGTGTGTGTGTGTGTGTGTGTGTGTGTGTGTGCAGGGTGAGCTGATGGGCTTGCAGAAGCGTCGGCTGTATCTGCTGGAGGAGCTGCAGCGCATCAGGGCTGATGGAGAAGCGGAGCAGCAGAGGAGGCAGGAGGAGCTGACGGAGCTGCAGGAGGACACACACAACATCAGTCAGAGGATGCAGGTGCTCACACACACACACACACACACACACACACACACACACACATGTGCTCTGCTGTTCTCTCTCTCACACACACGCGCTTGTGTCCAGATCGCCAGCACGGAGCTCAGCATGTTCCAGCAGAAACTGGAGGAGGAGGTGAAGAAAGACCAGCAGGAGAAGAAGGAGAACCAGGAGACTCTGAGGAGCCTCAAGATGGAGATCAAGGAGCTGGTGGAGCTGCAGGAGAGGTCAAACACACTCATACACACACACACACACACACAACTAGATACACTCAGCCTTATCAGCCTGCAGACTGGTGCCTTGCTGGAGCTGAGCAGGGGGAGTCTGGATGGGAGACACACATGGGAACACCAGGCCAGCAGGGGGCGCTTACACACACACACACACACACACACACACACACACACACACACACACACACACACACACTGCATACATTATACACACTCACACTATACACACATATGCTACACACACACTGTGCTGCTGCTGATTGTGTGTGTGTGTCCTCCAGCTTGAGCAGAGACATCAGTGTGAGGAACAGACAATACGAGGCGGAGCTGGAGCTCTTCCTGGATGTTAGGTGAGCATCACACAGTGTGCGTGTGTGTGTGTGTGTGTGTGTGTGTGTGTGTCATGGAGACAATATTCAAATCAAAATGAACAATACACTTTCAGGATTTTTCTTAAAGTGTGTGTATGTGTGTGTGTGTGTGCGTGTGTGTGTGTGTGCAGTAACCAGTGTGCAGCTGAGCGCTTGAGTCTGGAGGACGAGATCAAGAGGTTCAGAGATGCGTGTGTGAAAGCAGAGCGGAGATCAGCCAGTGCTCAGGTGAGTCTCAGTGTGCACACACACACACACACACACACACTGATAAACTCAGTCACACACACATCCACTCAAACTTAGACTCAGAAACATACACACTGTCACACTTGCACACACACTCAGACAAACTTGCGCGCACACACTTCCAGGTAAAAAGTGAGCTAAAACACACACACACACATAATCATAGTCACACACAGACAGAATGGCGGAGGCTCACACACTGGGATTAAATGACTGTGTGTGTGTGTGTGTGTGTGTGTGCAGCTGTGTGTCCTCCAGAGCAGGCGTGAACATGCGCTGCGGCGTCTTCGCATGACTGTGTCTGAGGGGAAGATGGTGGTCAAACACCTGTCCGACGTGGCCCTCAGGTGTGTGTGTGTGTCCGGATTATACACTCCTGCAGTCACAGACCTTCAGCAGTGTGTGTTTACTTTGTGTGTTTGTGTGTTTGTTCTTCAGTTCCCCCTCGGCTGCGCTGCTGTCCGCCATCGAGGACTGGAAGAGACACGTGAGCGAGGCGGAGGGACGCATACATGCCACTGAGGTCAGACTCTCTC
>NC_141030.1:165000-177500 GCF_052040795.2 Danio rerio | reverse complement strand
TGTGTGTGTGAGTGTGTGTTGTTGTGGTGTGCAGTGATGACCGATCTGTGCTGGGATGAATGCGGTCAGTCCGCACTGCTAAACTGTGGCTTGATTTCACCACAGATCGTCACCAATGGTTGTGCCAGTTGAAGATCAACTCAACCATCTGAACACACGGCAAGACCCTGCGGAGACATCAGGGCTGTTCTCACCTGGAAACCACTCGCGAGTCGCTTCAGGTACACTCATTTACTCACACATACACTCGCACAGGTAAGCGTACAGTATGTGCATCTCACACGTGTGTGTGTGTGTGTGTGTGTGTGTGTGTGTGTGTGTGTGTGTGGTGTTGTTGCAGTGGGCTGTGGTTTGCAGATGGACTCCCCTGTCACAATGATATGAGATTTGCCAGGAGACGATGCATACAGGTGAGCAGAACACACCGCGCTCAGGGTCACTCTCGGTGTGTGTGTGTGTGTGTGTGTGTGTGTGTGTGTGTGTGTGTGTGTGTGTGTGTCTCCATCATATGATACAGCAGTGTTCAGAGAGGGACCAGGGGCTCTATTTAGGGCAGACGACGTGCTGCTGCTGCTCGACTATAAATGTTTAGAAATGTAGGCCGGGGTCCCGCGGCAGCTCCTGTCTCCAGGGTCAGCATCGCAGGCCCCCTCGCTCACACAGACTGATTCCGGGTCCGTCACCCCAGAGCCTTTCTGTCAGCAAATACTGTGTTAAACTGTGCTGGGAAATGTGTCAAAGTGCAATTCAATTTCATGCCTCTTACCCGTTTTCCTATTGGACGCAGCCTCGCAGCTTTGCCCTAGCAACAAAAGTGGGTTATTTGCATACCCTTTCCTGATTGGCTGCCGCTTTAGCCGTCTGGCCAATGGCGCGCCATCTTCCTGGTGGTAGGCTATGGTAATGAGGCACTGTTGCTGGGCTTGAGAGCGCTGGTTACCAGTGTGAATGTGCTGCATTGTGTTTGCTGGTGAGAGACGCTGATAAATGACGACTTAATGATCTGCAGAGTTCCGCTCGCCGCACACGCTCACATTTACAAACATCACATCCGTCAGGGCGGCTCGAGATCCTCCTGATGCCGCCGTGTTTGCTGGATGGGTGCTGCTGAAGCGCTCAGCTGTTGTCTAGACGCCCGTAGTGTCAAATCATTGGTCGGTGTGTTCGCTGGGGCTACAGGTCTGTCACCGCGAGCCGAGCGCGGGCCTTATTCACGCGCTCACTGTGTTTACTGTTTGACATGGCAGCCCCTTCTCTCTCTCTGTGTGTGTGTGTGTGTGTGTGTGTGTGTGTGTGTGTGTGTGAGAGAGATCCTGATGCTGAGTCATAAACACACACACTTGATCAGCTCTGATTAGACTGTGTGTGTGTGTGTGTGTGTGTGTGTGTGTTTGAAGGATGCTAACACGTGTCCAGTGTCGTCTTGTGACAGCAGCACAGTCTGCCATTTTGGTGCGGGTGTTTTGGGATGTTCTGTAAGCCGATCGGCTCGAGTTTCACTGGAGCGTTTGCTGCTTAAATGTGGAGGGCAGGCTGATGTTCATGTGTGTTTTGCAGGAGGAGAGACCTCAGCATGCAAACCCTCCTCTGTCCGGCTGGCCCCCTCGTTTTCTTTCCACTCGGCTGGTGTGCAGATGGATGCGCAGACGCCCCATTCTCACCCGCCGTTCAGTGATGCTCACCCACAGGGCGCCGCTGACCAATCCGCTGCTGCGCTGCCCTACAACCCGCAGGCCCCGCAGCCCAGCGCCACCCAGGTACACACACTCGCGCACACACACACACACACACACACACACACACAGGCGTACAATAAGAGCACATTCGGTACTGATGGACACTGTTGTGTGTGTGTGTGTGTGTGTGTGTGTGTTGCAGGTAACTGCTGATATGGTGATGCTGCAGAGGCGGATGCCTCAGTGTTTCCGGGATCCAGCGACGGCACCCTTAAGAAAACTCTCCATCGAGCTGATCAAAACATACAAACACATCAATGAGGTGTGGAGCTGTTCCTCTAGCGCTTCATCACACACACACACTAAAGCTCAGCTGGAGTATGGGCAATGACAGAATATATGACGCACTCTCCACCAGCGAGAGGCACATTGAGCTGTTCATCAGATCTAGAGGACTGTAGTGTCGCTATCAGGCATGCACAACACTGAGAGAGTGTGTGATGATGTTGACTATGGCCATTACGATGCTACTTATGACCTTTCCCTGGATCTGTGTTTGTCAACCATGTTTCTCGAGGACCACCAGTTCTGCACATTTCCATGTCTTCTTAACCGAACACACCTGATTCAGATCATCAGCTCATTAGCAGAGGCTGAAACATGTGGGAAAGACAACAGAGACATCCAAAACATGCAGTGCTGGTGGGCCTCCAGGAACGTGGTTGAGAAACACTGCCCTAGAAAACTGCTATTTTATTTGCTGTGTTTTTAAATCATTTATTTATCTCGTGATATTAAAGCAAACAGGTAAGAGTCATTGTTCAGGTGTAATTCATTCTAATTCAGATGACATACCTGTGGAGGTGCAGACAGTCTTTAAAACACTCTGAGTGAACCTCAGCTTATATTCCTCACTCTGATTGGCTGTTGTCATTTTCCTTTTTCATCTTGACTCCACCCACTAGTGTTTATATTCAACTCTGGGTTCAGCTTCCAGCCAATAGCAGAACAGCAACAGCTGGGGGGCAGGGCTGAAGACAGTACGACCCCATCTGATTGGTCAAATCTACACCAACACATGATTAGATGTCATTGATCTCACAGCTCTGTGATGTGAATATACTGTCATCTTAATCAGGATAGTGTGGTACAGTAGAGCTGTGCATGTTGTTGACTCCTCACCTCGCGCGTCTGCTCTCTCACAGGTTTACTATGCAAAAAAGAAGCGTCGTCACCAACAGGGTCAGGGCGAGGACTCCAGCAACAAGAAGGAGAGGAAGATTTACAACGACGGCTATGACGACGACAACTTCGACTACATCGTTAAAAATGGCGAGAAGTGGATGGACCGATATGAGATCGACTCTTTAATAGGGAAAGGCTCGTTCGGGCAGGTCAGCGCCTCGCTTCTCGTCTGCTCTTCTTCTTCTGCTGCGCTTGATAGCACTGAGACGGCTGTGTTTGTCTCCCTCTGCTGGCAGGTGGTGAAGGCGTACGACCGTGTGGAGCAGGAGTGGGTCGCCATCAAGATCATAAAGAATAAAAAGGCCTTCCTGAATCAGGCTCAGATCGAAGTGCGACTGCTGGAGCTGATGAACAAGCACGACACCGAGATGAAGTACTACATCGGTATGAGTTTTTGTGTGTGTGTGTGTGTGTGTGTGTGTGTGTGTGTGTGTGTGTGTGTCTTCATTTCTGTGCTCATCCCAAACCTGGAAAGATCAGGGCTGCGTTTCACTAAAGCATCATGGCTTCATCATAGTGACGGCGGCTCCACTGACATCTACTGTTGACCATGCCTTTGGGAAACAGCCCAGGGCATTTCCAGGAGAGCCGTATGCTGTATCCAACATCACCTCTATACTCTCTTTCACTGTAACTGGAGCACTACTAAGTGCACTAGGGCGATGTGTTTGGTTTGTGTTTTGCTGTTTGCTGAATCAGGGGCAGCACAGTGGTGCAGTAGGTAGCATGATCGCCTCACAGCAAGAAGGTCACTGGTTCGAGTCAGTTGGTGTTTCTGTGTGGAGTTTGCATGTTCTCCCCGTGTTGGCGTGGGTTTCCTCTGGGTTTCCCCCACAGTTCAAACACATTAATTGCTGAGTCCCTCAGATGGGTTGTGTCTTCATGTTCTCTGTCAGACCCTGGTGTAGTTGTTGAACACTCGCTCTGTTGGTAATCAGACTATTGATTTCTGTCATGTACACGTGAGCGTTATCGTCAGTAATACTTTATTGTAAATTATACACCGGTACGACTGCTTTATTCACTGGACAGATGTGGAAATTCACTCGCTTGCTCAACTCTAGTGGTGCATTATGGGTATTTTAGTTCTGTTGTTGAGTGTGCATGGGCTGTAGACCCTCAGCTTCTGAATGGCTGTGCTGCTCACATTATGAGCATTTATCATGTCTGATGACAGCATGGGTTCATTATTATGCAACTGCAATGTGTGTGTGTGTGTGTGTGTGTGTGTGTGTGTGTGTGTTTATCAAGTAAAAACTGCTGTTCAGTGAAGTACTGCAATCTTATCCTACGTTGATCTGAATAAGCCGGAGAGGCGGTGTGTGATGTCTGTACTGATGCAGGTCAGTGATCTGATTTGCAGTAACACTATAGTTTAGGTCACAACTCA
Source organism: Danio rerio (assembly GCF_052040795.2). Lineage (NCBI taxonomy): Eukaryota > Metazoa > Chordata > Actinopteri > Cypriniformes > Danionidae > Danio > Danio rerio. The sequence goes on along the minus strand of NC_141030.1, from coordinate 173,189 downwards.
CAATATTAACAACCCATTAACTAACACCACCAGCTCAATAAACTACTCATTAGTGTTTATCAGTAGTCAGCAGGGCTGGGTTGTGAGATGCAGAATAAGTCCTGCTCTATTATGACTAATGAACAGGTATTGTCTTGATAATAGGCAGGTAATGATATGATTTGTGCCCTAAACTCGTGTTCTCGTATTCCTCCGCCAGCGTACAGCAGGCTGACCTGTGTTTCTTCAGCTGTCAGTGTTGTTCGTGTCCTCGCTCTCTGTTGTGTTGTCTGCTGCTGTCGCTTGTGTTGCAGTGTTCAGAGGAACCCAGGGCTCTATTTAGGGCAGACGGCGTGCTGCTGGTCAACTATAAATGTTTAAAAATATAGGCCAGGGTCACCGGCGCAGGACGCACTGACTTCTGTCTGTCTGCGGGAGCTCGTCAGGCTTTGAGTGGTTTCTCCATCACACGGACATACAGTTCTGAAGGGAACAATCTGAACATGCATGAGGAGATACAGCATTGGCTGAGATGAGCTGCTGTGTGCTGATCTGGGGCCTGTTCCATGAAGCTGGCTGAACAAACTCAGCATTACAGGATTAGATTAGAGTTGACAAAGCCAGTGTGGTGCGGCCAGGACAGGATGTGTTGGTTCCATGACTGCGATCATCAGCTCTCGGTTCACTCTGGCTTTGATTCGGAGTTCAAATGAAGGCGGGGCATCATCAGCAACAGCCAATCACAGGCCTCGTAACATAAGGATACTGTTTTTGACGTCCTTCAAGAAAATATGGAGAATTTAAAAGCATTATACACCCAGATGAAATGAGCTGTGCCAATAGTGTTTAATCTGGTCAAGTTGTGAAGTTAATGTGTAGTTTATATGTGTACAGTCGACACACACACACACACACACACACACACAGACTCACAACTCTACTCGGATATGACTGTATTTTTAAAACTCTTGATTTGTTCCCAGGGTGGCGCAGTGGTAGCACTGTGGCCCCACAGCAAGATGGTTGCTGGTTCGAGTCTCGGCTGGGTCAGTTGGTGTTTCTGTGTGGAGTTTGCATGTTCTCCCCGTGTTGGCGTGGGTTTCCTCCGGGTGCTCCGGTTTCCCCCACAGTCCAAACACATGCGCTATAGGGGAACGGATCAACTACACTGGCCGTAGTGTATGAGTGTGTATGGGTGTTTCCCAGTACTGGGTTGTGGCACGAAGAGCATCCGCTGTGTAAAACATATGCTGGAATAGTTGGTGGTTCATTCTGCTGTGGTGACCCCTGATGAATAAATTGATTAAGGCAAAAAGAAAATGAATGAATGAATTATTCCGCTGTGGCGACCCAAAATAAACCGGGGACAAAGGAACTGATGAATGAACTCTTGATTTGCCTAATAAAGCTGGAAGTTGCAGCTGTATGACTGTAAATGCGTATAGAATTAAACAGATGAGTTAATGAAGTAAACACACAGAGTCCAAACACGCTGAATCTGCAGATCTCGAGCTCATCGTTCACTCTGTTCATTTACTCATGCAGATGTGTTTATTTATTCAGCGCTTATATTCATTTCTGCAATAATATGCCAGTGTTTGTTGTATTTATGTACAGGACAGTTTGTACTAGTGTTTTCTGTCTTTTACTAGAGATATTAGGAGATTTACTGGATCAAACAAGTGGATCTGATGGGGTTTGTATGGTACACATTAAAAGTTAACAGTCTTCTTTTATTTCATGTGTTCAGGTTTTAGATACTCTCGAAATCATTCAGCATAAATCCACAGATTAGATACACAACTCAAAAACAAGATGTCTGGCTGATTACAGATATAATGATAAAAACTAAATCTAACAGTATTAGAATAATAATCTTCAATAAAATAATACCATTTGATCTTTATTAAGTGTTTTACTGTATAGTGGCTGTGATTTGTCGCAGGGGAAGCTGGAGGAGTGTCTTTATATCATCATATATAGCATGCGAGTCATTATTATTATTTATTTTATGATCAGTGTATTAAAGCTTTATCTTCTGATGTAGTACTTATGCAAGTCATCTACAATAATTAGACTGTTAGAACCAGATGATGTAGTCTCTGAAAGGGGGCGTGTCTTTGAGTCATGTGTGCTGTCAGCTGATTGGTGGAATCTGTGTGATTTATAAAGCTGAACCTCAGTGCAGGTTATCCTTTAAAGCTGAGCTGTCTTCATGACGCCCTAAACCCAGGATTGGTGCAAACTAAACTGAAACTGAGTCAGCTAGCATGCGAATCCAGGTTGATGGTACAGGCCGCTGAAGATCCGCTGTCTGGACTCGTCACTGTGTGTTTTGATGGTGTCTGCAGGACAGGTGGATCTGGGAACTAGTTTAAGAAGGGTCACGCAGAGCGCCTGGGACCAGCTATAGTGGATCCCGACAGTGTTTTTTGGATTTTCTAGATTATTGATCATGCTTTGGCTAGTCGCGTGTTATTCTTGATGCTGTTAAGATGTGCTAGAGCTCAGGGCTGTGCGATGTTGGAAAAACCTGCTGTGCAATATTTAGATTTTCTGTGTATTATATTGCGCCGTTTACTAGTGAAGTAGCTCTATTTGCAGATATATATATAGATTGATCAGGATGGTTTTTTATGGTTCATTGTGCATAAAATATAAGAAACATGAATACAGCAGAGCAAATCTGCAGACGAAGAGTCTAGCAGTGTTCAGAATCAGAGATAATCAGATGTACAGTGAAGCTGTGTAGGCTTCATTTTATAAACGATTCAGTTCATCTTTGTTAAAGCTACAATCGGGATATATCCTCGTGCCCAAATCCTTTCAACTCGCCTAAAATCTTTACACGGGTCTCAAATGCGCACACACACACGACGCTCGCGTCATTACACTGAAACTGAAGTGACTGCAGGTCTTGTGCTGTTGCGGATTCACACACTGTGAGATCTGCTGAACCCATACATTGTGCAGACGATTATTAAACACACAGCCTAGAGATAAACCCTTGATTATTTATTCTAAATCCTGTTAAAATATACAGCGTGTGGACAAACTGAGTGCTTTGAGAAATAAGAGAGCGCGAGTGTCTCCTACATCAGGTTAACCACAGCCTGTTGCTGGATCATTTGGGATTTGGCGGGAAAAGCAACATTTCAAAGCCCCGCCCTTATGTATAAGCTGCCTTTTCCCTTCAGCCAATCAGATCAAGCAAACAGACAATCTAATTCATATTCAGAAGCCTGACAGATTATTGGAAGCCATAGTTATTTGATGTTTATACTCGGCTCTAACATGTCCAGCATCATTGGACCGAGGGCTCGCCACAGCGGAGTCACCTGCCAGCAGAAACGCACACTGACCCAGCCGAGGCCAAAACCGAAGACCTTCTTGCTGTGAGACCACCACTGTGTCCGCCTGATGCCGGCTGGCGGCCGTTTATCTAAGTGAACAGAAACAGTGTTTGGGTTTTGAATAACTTGTATCATGATTTCTATATAATAGGAAATATTCATTTAATTTTGTCTTGTGAAATATTTAGTTTTGCTTGTAGGAAATGCTGATTATTTCCCACTTTTGACAATAAAATATTGTTGTAGTTTTTTTTTGTAGAGGTTCTTTTTCACAAGGTGACTTCAATATTAAGCCGTCTGTGCTTTGATTTGTTGAGCTATTTATGGTAATTTGATGAAATCTTCAGTTTCCTTCAATTATGTTAATATCATGAAGAACTGAACCGTGCTCTTTCATTATAAAAGACCTTCAGTAGTCCACATTCAGTTCAGTATACTGCCAGTGTAAATGATCACACGCTGAACTACGAGAGCGAGAAATCAATCATCAGATGAAAAATAAATCCAACATTTGTTCTGTAATGGAAATCCAAGTGAAGTGTTCTTAACATTGTGCCGCTGTGTTTCGTCCTGTAGTTCACCTGAAACGCCACTTCATGTTCCGAAACCACCTGTGTCTGGTGTTCGAGATGCTGTCCTATAACCTGTACGATCTGCTGAGGAACACCAACTTCCGCGGCGTGTCCCTGAACCTGACGCGTAAGTTCGCCCAGCAGCTGTGCACCGCGCTGCTGTTCCTGGCCACGCCGGAGCTCAGCATCATCCACTGTGACCTCAAGCCTGAAAACATCCTGCTCTGCAACCCCAAGAGGTCCGCCATCAAGATCGTGGACTTCGGGAGCTCCTGCCAGCTGGGCCAGCGGGTGAGACGGCACATCAGCTGAACACACTCACACTAACCCATTCATCACACGCATTCATTCAGGCCATCGAGCTGATGGAAAAATACATACATATGAGCAACATCAAGCTCGTAGCAGAGCGATATGGCTGTATATCAGCCCTGGTGGGAGGCGTGCTTTGGCACAGTGCTGAAGTCCAGCATCTTCACATTGGCTTTAGGCTTGACTGGTGAGGCTGACTGACTGTTGTCCTGTGAGCCCTGACCAATATGGCGGCGGTATTGACGCATGCTCAGAGCCTGTATGACATAACTAATCTATCTATGGTCATATCTTTACAAATATTTTCAAATGATACAAGTTAAGAGCAAATCCTCCAGTTGTGAGCAAGAAGTACTGAGTAAACGATGTGTGAACGGTCCTTTGTTTACTGTTTGTGTGTACAGCACTAGTTCTGGTTAGTGATGCAGATGTGTTGAGGAACACCCTCTCATGCAGGAGCAGAACATGCGCTTCAGTCCGCTCTGTTGTCTGTGTTCATGCGAGGACTTTTGGTCTAGACGCAGCCGTCATAAGACGACATCACAGTCTGTTTTCATAGCTGCTAGATCTTTGAAGTTGGTTCGGTGCGTCCTGAGCTTTAAAGGACTTGTCACACACTTTACACCCGCTGTTCCTCTTCTCTCTCTGCTGTTCTGATGCCCATGCTGACTAATGATTTTCATAAGTGATCATCATAAAGGCTGGCGATTACATGTTTGAGCTCTACATTGATCTGGAAATATTGTAGATGAGGAATTTGAGTGTGATGTGTGTGTTTACCTGCTGTTTAACTGTGTCCACAGATATACCAGTACATCCAGAGTCGCTTCTACCGCTCGCCCGAGGTCCTGCTGGGGATGCCGTACGATCTGGCCATCGACATGTGGTCTCTAGGCTGCATCCTGGTGGAGATGCACACCGGAGAACCGCTCTTCAGCGGCGCTAATGAGGTGAGTTCTGGAAACCCTGCGTCCTCCAGCCGTTCACAGCGTTTATTCAGTCTGATCAACTCTCTGCATCTGAGCTCACACAGAGCCTCTGTAGATCAGCCTCAATGTGACATCAGCTGGAACACCTTTCCCATGATAACGCTGGACAACAGACATCTTCTGTCTTGTGTCTTTGTCCACTCGGGTTTAATTGTACCTGGATTATTTTTATCTTTCATGGATAAAAGACATCAAAAACAATAGATGGCATACTTAAACACTCAACCATGTAGTGTCGTCCCAAATAGACCACTAATGTTCTTTACCAATAGGACATTTTAAATCCGGTGACGTTTAATGGACATTTAATTGCCAAATTAGTGAAATAAACCACCAAACTAGCAAACCGCAGCTATCATGAGTAAACTACTGCACTGCCTTCACCACCGGGGGGCAGCAAAATCACTGGCATGTGGGAGAATTTCCCCAGACTTATTCTCTTGATGATTGTCCTGAATTTCCTGCCTGATGGCAGTACCTGCGCTCTACACTGTGTATATATAATCTTGCATGAGTATTGATTTGGGATTAACCTAATATCTTGCTTTAGAGCCAGTGAGGGTCTTCTCATGGCTCCTGGTGATGACTGCTTGTTTGTTTGCAGGTTGATCAGATGAATAAGATCGTGGAGGTGTTGGGCGTTCCTCCCAGTCATATCCTGGAGCAGGCACCTAAAGCCAGGAAGTTCTTTGAGAAGATGCCGGACAGTATGTGGTGCGCCAAGAAGACCAAAGACGGCAAAAGGGTGCGCTTCTGTGCTGATTCTGTGTGTGTGTGTGTGTTTCAGTGTGTTTAATGCTGTGTTCTCTCTCTCTCTCTCTCTCTGTCTGTGTGTGTGTGTGTGTGTGTGTGTGTGTGTGTGTGTGTGTGTGTGCAGTATAAGCCTGCTGGCTCCCGGAAGCTGCACAGTATTCTGGGTGTGGAGGCAGGCGGCCCCGGCGGGCGCAGAGCCGGAGAGTCGGGTCACGCCGTCGCAGACTACCTGAAGTTCAAGGACCTGATCCTGCGGATGCTAGACTATGACCCCAAGACGCGCATCCAGCCGTACTACGCTCTGCAGCACAGCTTCTTCAAGAAGACAGCAGACGAGGGCACCAACACCAGCAGCAGTGTGTCCACCAGCCCCGCGCTGGAGCAGTCGCAGTCCTCCGGGACCACCTCCAGCACCTCCTCCAGCTCAGGTCAGAACACACACACACACACACACACACTCTACACTGTAGAAGAGCTGGAGGAACACAGAGCAACTGAATTGAATCCATAAATGTCCACCTCAGTATCACGGCTGAGGCGATTCCCTTGAGCACAGCACTGAACCCCCACTGCCCCCCGGGCAGCCCATGCTCTGGGTGTGTGTGTTCACGGGTGTAGGTCACTTTGGATAAAAGCGTCTCCTGAATGTATAAACATGTTTTTGTGCCTTGACTTCCTCCTCGTATCCTGATCTGACTGTGTGTGTGTGTGTGTGTGTGTGTGTGTGTGTGTGTGTGTGTGTGTGTGTGTGTGTGTGTGTGTGTGTGTGTGTGTGAGCGCAGGAGGCTCGTCTGGAACCAGCACCAGTGGCCGCGCCCGCTCAGACCCCACACATCAGCACCGGCACAGCGGAGGAGGACACTTCAGTGCTGCGGTGGCCATGGACTGCCACAACCTCTGCCCACAGGTAACACACACACACACTCACACACACACACACACACAATCACTCAATATCAGCCTGTAGGTTTCTGTCAGGCTTGTGTTCCTGATGGCTGATCCTGCATAGGGAGAGGGATTCTCCACACTCTGCAAGTCTCATCAGCTCAACTGGTAATGAACGGTGTGCTGATCTGAGATTTACCCTTTAACTTTCTGGAATACATCGGCCCCAAATTCAGTCATAGTTTTCTCGGGAGGAGGAGACGCTGTCTCAGTGAGCAGCTTCAGACTCAGTCAGCCAGGGATGAGCTTATGGGCTGAGAGCTGAACAGGGATCATTCAGAAAGACAGTTCATATAGGAACCAAACTAGTTTTGCTGTCGTGGCAATGACTGAACTGCCCTACAGTGGAGCATTAGAGAGTCAACAGCGCTGTTCATCAGGGATCAGGGGGTTCACTGAGGGAATCTGGGTTTGCTTCTAAACAAGCCACCATTTTCCCACACAGAGGAGGGAGAAGATCCACACATCTCTTTCCTAGCCTCCTTGTTGTGTTTTACATGACAGTGACACACTTTTATTGTGAAGTGCAGTGGTGACGTGCATGTTAATGTGTGTGTGTGTGTGTGTGTTAATGTGTGTGTGTGTGTGTCCTTCTCAGGCAAGACAGGCGTTTGTGCCGGCGCTGGGCTGGGTTGGAGACGGACTCCAGCAGGCGTCAGGAGAGACTCACCCCGTACAGGAGACCACTTTCCACGTGCCCCCACACCAGCCCAAAGCCCTGCACCCCCACCAACACCACCACCATCATCACCACCACCCGCCGCCGCATGGACAGGGCCCTGCCCGACCTCGACCCCGGCTCTACTCTCCGTCCCACAGCGCCTCCACGCAGGACTCAATGGAGGTGACGCACGGACACCTGTCCATGACCTCGCTGTCTTCCTCCGCCTCGTCCTCCTCCACCTCCTCCTCCTCCACCGGCAACCATCACTACGCCTACCAGAGCCGCCCGCTGCCCCACGGCCTGGGCTTCGGCCACAGCGGCAGCATGACTCTGGGCCTGGGTGCCTTCTCCAACCCGCGACAGGAGACGGGCGTGGCAGGCGTAGGTCTGCGGCCGGGTCTGGAGCGCGAGGAGTCCCCGATGGCGGGTGTATGTGTGCAGCAGAGCTCCGTGGCCAGCTCCTGACCCGCCTGAGGAGGCCGATTCACGCGCCCGTCCATACTGGAGCTGAGCGGAGCTGGAGCCAAGCGGAGCCAGCACTCCTGCGGCCGTGGACGTTAACTTCGGTCTGCAGCTCTGACGCTGCCGGAGCCCAGCGCTCGCCCGCCGCCGCCACCGCAGC
>NC_141030.1:160000-162500 GCF_052040795.2 Danio rerio | reverse complement strand
TGAGAAGCGCTGGGTCAGTGTGGAACACACGTCAGACAGACAGCAGTGATATCTAGATGTGCTTTGACTTGTGTTTGATTGCAGACGACACAACACGCATTATTAATGTGCTCCTGATGATTATTACAGGTTAAACATGTGTTATAATCAACAATGCAGACCCAACTCTTTATAATTTAGGGTTGTACACTGAATTATCACATTAAACTAGCTTAATGAAGTGCCAGAGTAAGATTATAGGTTTAATCAGCATCTTTGGATGGAAGCAGAGCTGCAGATGTGTTTCCAGCATGATGAAAGTTGAATTATATAAATCAAGAAGCTCTTCATAACACTTCCATAACACTTCCGTCCTGATTCTCCTCATCCTCGGTTTCTTTCGTTTATTATTGAGGTGGAGGTGAAAACAGCGGGACTGTTCATTTACCAAGTGATTTACACTGTTAACAGCACAGACTACAGAATATACAGATATATCCCACGCTAAACATGTACTGCAGATTGTCTTCTCTAGAAATCTGTGAGTGTGTGATCGCTGGATGCGGTGCTGTTGAAGACCGATAATCACCTTAGTTTAATCACCTCCACATGCCTGATGCATTATTCCGCATTACAGCTCTCTTCATGACTCTACATGAGCGCCTGTGCAGAGCTGCTGTAGGCCAGAGACACACGGCGGAGTACATGCTCCACTCAGGCTGAAACAGCAGTATTACTGCTGTATTTACTGTAACACACACACACACACACACACACACGGAGAGGTGCACTGTGCGCTCTTGTGCCCAAGGAGCTCCACACACACACACACACACCTGAAGTGGTCGCTGTTCACCAGTCTCTCCATCTGAACTGTTTCTGTTTGTCATTTCTAGCCTAGCTGAATACAGTAGATCCCGTGTTCTGTGAGCAGCATGTCCTCCCTCAGGTCCGCTTCACAGACCTCATCTTAACGCGACTGTGATTGGTCCGCTTTGTTCAGCGCTGAGAAAGGTAACAGGATGGCGGTGAGCTCATCATGGCGTAATGCGGCTCTGTTCAGCAATAGTGCCTGTTTAAAGACGACTGTGAGGGCTAGACGTCAACAGAACACAGTTACACGCTTAATTTATTAACAATATGAATATAACTCGGCATAATTACTTGTTTATACTCTTGTGGTTGGTGGAGAAGAGCAATATCTATAGGGGAAGAGGTAAACGGTAATAAAATGCAGTTAATTTATTTAATAAGTGTAAATGATTATGCTTAACGAGAATTATTAATTTTATTTATTCAATAATGAATAAAGTAACCATATAAAAGTATTTTGATTGTATTTATTTAGCTCACGCCAGCGCAGTGATGTAAGATATGAGAGTTACAGCAGTGAAGCGGCTCCTCAGCTCCGCAGCTGTTCCCTTAAAGACTTCCGGAGTGATGGACCGGAAGAGGCGGTGCGTCGCGCGTGTCAGCAACAGCAGCGCGGAAGAGCACAGTGTTGACAGTATGGCAGCGGCTCCGGGACGCGTTGTGCCCGCGCGTTGAGATGCTGATCACGCTCTGCTACATCTACCTGTGGATGCGCTTCCAGCGGCGCTACGCCTCCGTGATCCGCGACGCGCTGCGGGGCCTGAGCGGCGGACACCGCGGCTTCACCTTCCGCCAGCAGAGCACCAGCAGCCCGCAGAGCTCCGGGGACACACTGCTGCTGCAGCTCGGGGACCGGGGAGTGTTCATCACCGAGCCGCAGGTACACACACACACACACACACACACACAAACACAAACACACACACACACACACACACACACACACACACACACACACACACACACACACTGAATCATTGAGCTCAGATGACTCCTCACTGTGTATCAACATTGACTCTCTCTCTGTCTCTGTCTCTCTGTGTGTGTGTGTGTGTGTGTGTGTGTGTGTGTGTGTGTGTGTGTTGTGTTGTGTTGTGTTGTGCAGGTGTGTGAGGACCTCAGTAGGTGGACAGTGTTGTCTTCTTCTCTGGCTCCTGGTGGAGGTGTTGAGAGCGTCTCCTTCCTCATCGAGGCCTCCTCCTCCTCCTCCTCCTCCTCCAGAGCTCCTCTCTCTCCTCACAGATCCAGCACAGAAGTAGGTTCAGCTCTGACTCCTAACACTTTAGTGAGTGTTGACTGTTGCGCCCTTACACACACACACACACACACACACACACACACACAGGTTGTGGAGTGTTGTGACGCTGATGTGCAGTGTATATGTGACAGTCATGAGTGTCACTGTGGTGGTTGTTGTTGTGTTATTGTATCTGTGTTGTGTAATCAGGATATTAAAATAAACGAGAAGCAGCTCGCCTTGACCAATCACCGAGCTGCAGTCACACACAGCAACATCACATCTCAGCCGGCTCCGTCAGGGGTTTGGGTCTCCTAGAATTGTTTGTGTTGTGTTATGTGGAGATGTGCAGGTGTCGTGAGCGACTCGCAGTGTGTTTCTTCAGTGTGTTGTGTTGTTGTGTTGTTGTTT
>NC_141030.1:145000-155000 GCF_052040795.2 Danio rerio | reverse complement strand
AGAGTTTAAGTGTGTGTGTGTGTGTGTGTGTGTGTGAGAGAGAGTTATGGTCAAGGTATGAGTGCACGAGTCTGTGTCTACAAGAAATTGTGTGTGTGAGTGAGAGCAAGCAAGAGTGTGTGTGTGTGAGAGTGTGTGAGTGTCTATGTGAGCTTGAGAGCGTGTGTGTTACACTGTGTGCATGAAAGTGTGTGTTTTTGCATAAATATGTGTGTGTTTGTGTAAAAGTGTGTTTGTGCATGTGTGTGCTCTCCTCCAAGAGCAGAAAATGATTGATCAGGGGGGTGTGTGTGTGTGTGTGTGTGTGTGTGTGTGTGTGTGCTGATGGTAATGGCCGCCGCTCCTCTTCAAACAGGATTGTTGTAATGAATCAGATTATCAGATGAGCCGCTCCTGATCGATCATCACAGCTCTGCCTGATCAATGCTAATATGCTTATGCTAACAGCGGCAAATCCACTTTCACACACACACACACAAACGGTGAGGGTTGTGCAGTGCTGACCGCTGTGTGGCGTCAGGTTTACACACTTCGGCTGGACACTGACCGATACACATCTACTGCAGTGTGTGTGTGTGTGTGTGTGTGTGTGTGTGTGTGTGTGTGTGTGTGTGTGTGTGTGTGTGTGTGTGTGTGAGATATCAGGACACACTTGTTCAATGTCATGTGTGACACTGGTGTGACAGGAAAAGGTGACTTATGGGGACACTGAATGAGTTTTTCAGAAAGTGCAACTGCACACACACACACACACACACACATGTTTTATTAGTGTCTCTGTACCCTCAGCCAACGCTGTGTAAATCTGAATGATGGACATCAGCTGCTGTGTGTGTGTGCGCGTGTGTGTGTGCGTGCGTGCATGCGTGTGTGTGTGCGTGCGTGTGTGTGTGCGTGCATGCGTGTGTGCGTGCGTGCGTGCGTGTCGCACGTGTCCTGGTGTTTCCCGCTCATCAGATGACGCTGCAGCGCTGGGTTTGACTGATTCTGAGGTTGTGGTTATGGATTAGGCTGATATTACAGCTTCATCACACTCCTCCTCATTAATATTAACACTGGCAGAGAAATCTGATGGCCAGCATACCTCAGTGTCCACATCTGATCTGTACATTACCCAGATCAACAGCCCTGAAGGAGCAGAACATTACTCCATCATCATCATCATCATCATCATCTTCATCAGCCAGACCTCAGAGTTCACACATCTGTAAACAATAACAACAATAATACTGAGAATAATAAACGTGTATCGAGAGTTTTCTGGACACTCAGAGAGGCAGGAGCTCAGTTTAACAGCTCATCTGAGAGACGGCGCTCACTGACAGTACAGAGTCCCCTTCACTACACTGGGGCATTAGGACACACACAGAGCGCAGGTTGAGCGCCCCCTGCTGGCCTCTAACACCACTGCCAACAGCAGCCGAGTGTTCCCATCTGACCCGGCTCAGCCCTGCTCAGCCTCAGTGAGGGACCGTGTGAGAGCTGCTGCCGGCGACATGCAGATAAACCTGATCTGATCACACACTCATATGTGGAGAGTCAGACCGAGGGTCCTGCGAGCGCTGCATGAGGAGCTGCATCTCCACTATCACACCTAAAGTGAGCGAGCCAGGGTGAGCCAGGGCCAGTCACGTTTCCACTGTCACTTCCAGGGCCTGATCGGGCCAAAGCGGGGCTTCCTCTGGGTCAGCGGATGAGCTTTTTCAGCCCGCCGAATATCTTTGGCTAAAGAGGGCCAGCCGGGGCTTCAGGGCGGAGTCAAAGGAGAGGCGGAGTCTGCCCGAGTCTGGTGAAGATGGCGAGCTCATTACACACTAGTTACTAGTTAGAGATGTTCCTCTGCTGCTGCTCCTCCTCACCGTTTCAGCAGCGCAGCGTCATCTACACCACACTGAACACAGCGCAGCCAGAGACCCTCAGCTGAACACACCACAGCCAGAGACCCTCAGCTGAACACACAGCAGCCAGAGACCCTCAGCTGAACACACAGCAGCCAGAGACCCTCAGCTGAACACAGCGCAGCCAGAGACCCTCAGCTGAACACACAGCAGCCAGAGACCCTCAGCTGAACACACAGCAGCCAGAGACCCTCAGCTAAACACACCGCAGCCAGAGACCCTCAGCTGAACACACCGCAGCCAGAGACCCTCAGCTGAACACACAGCAGCCAGAGACCCTCAGCTGAACACACCGCAGCCAGAGACCCTCAGCTGAACACAGCTTATCAAGAGCAGAGGGTGTGTTTGCATGAAACGTGTGCATTTAGATGAGTGTGTGTGTGTGTGTGTGTGTGTGTGTGTGTGTGTGTGTGTGTGTGTGTGTGTGTGTGTGTGTGTGTGTGTGTGTGTGTTTGTGTGTGTGTGTGCAGAACAGCAGTGCACAGATATACTGAGAGTGTGTATGTAATGTGTTTTCCTGATGTCAGACGCTCCTGAATGAAGTGTTGAGTGAATCTACTGTGCTTGTGTGTGTGTGTGTGTGTGTGTGTGTGTGTGTGTGTGAGAGCTGAAAGTCGCTCATTGTTTGCGTCTTAATTACTAATGGTGTGTCTTTTCTTCTGGGCTCTTTTCAGGCTGTTACTGAGATGTGTTCTCTAACGCCGCTCTCACAATCAGATTAACTGACCCTCAACACACACACACACACCCTTCACTGAGCTCTTAAGAGCATTACTGTGTGTGTGTGTGTGTGTGTGTGTGTGTGTGTGTGTGTGTGATCCTCGGCTGATCTCATATTTGTGTCCTGAAATTAATTTGATGCCTCTTTACATGTTAATCTGAGAGGGATTGATTTCTGCTGGACAAAGACGACGACACACACACACACACACACACACACACACACACACACTCATGCTCTGGGTCAGGGTTTGTTCTGCTGCTGTTTCTCCTCCGTCAGGCCGTGTACTCTGCTGTGTTAGTGTGTAACTCGGCTGTGGTGTCCTCCACGCTGTAAGCGGAGCTCTGTGGAGGCGCTTTGCTCTTAAACACTGCTGTGTGTGTGTGTGTGTGTGTGTGTGTGTGTGTGTATGGGGGAGACGCAGAGCTCTAAACACACATGCTGATTGGGGCTTTTCTCAGTATGAAGCACACAGTTCTGCTGTCTGTCTGTTCACTAGTGTGATGGAGAGAACACACTCTACATAAACAGAAATCAAGAGGAAAATAACCCTGATTATACATAAAGATGAGTTAAACGGGTTATAAAAGAATGAAGAAGAACAGAGACACAATAGTGTGATAATACACATTACATTCACTTCTACACACACACACACACACACACACACACTGACGGTCAGCATCTGATGATCTTGTTAACAGCTGACGTGTGTGTGTGTGTGTGTGTGTGTGTGTGTGTGTGTGTGTGTGTGTGTGTGTGTGTGTGTGTGTGTGTGTGTGTGTGTGTGTGTGTGTGTGTGTGTGTGTGTGTGTGTGTGATGTGGTGTTCTGCTGCTGATGTGCACAGATGATGCAGACGGCACGCTCCACACACACAGGGGTCTCACACACTCCTGCCTCACACACAACACACTCAATCAGCAGAAACACTGACTAACACACCACTGCTGCTGCGCGACATGATCACAGCGCTGACCGAGAGAGGGTGTGTGTGTGTGTGTTTCAGAATAATGTCTGTCTGCACATCTGTCTGTCTGTCTGAAGCATCTGCATTTCCTCTTCCTGCAGGGTGATGATGGATGCGCCACAGGAAGTGGGGTTAATCGCCATAGCAGCGCGTCAGACACAGGGCAAAGGTCATCAGGCTTCCATCAGCCGCATTAACAGTGTTTAACATGTAAACCAGTGTGTCCTTTATGAATAATGTGTGTGTGTGTGTGTAGGCCGCGGCGGGAACGCGTGGTTGAGTCCGCCAGGCTGCGCCATGTTCACACTCCACCTGCAGCTTCCTGTGAGCTCTCGCCTCGGCCAGAGGATCTCCTTCCTGCAGCACCTCACTGCCCTCGCTGTGGTGGAGGCGGTGCGCACGCTGCCCGGATATGAGGTGCACACACACACACACACACACACAGAGACTTGCAAATGCATACATATGCACACACATACATACAAGCACACACACACACACACACACACACAATGGAGTATAGTCAGAGTATAATGGTGTATAGTCAAAATATAATGGAGTATAGTCTGAATATAAAGGAGTATAGTCAGAGTATAGTGGAGTATAGTCAGAATATAATGGAGTATAATGAAGTATTGTTGCGCTCTTGCAGGGGGTGGAGCTCCGGCTGAAGTGGCCCAATGACATCTATTACAGAGACCAGGTGAAGCTGGGGGGAGTCCTGATCAGGTCCAGTGTGATGGGACACACCTTCAACCTGCGCATCGGTGAATCACACACACTTACACACACACACACACACACACACACACCTTCAACCTGCGCATCGGTGAATCACACACACTTAAACACACACACACACACCTTCAACCTGCGCATCGGTGAATCACACACACTTACACACACACACACACACACACCTTCAACCTGCGCATCGGTGAATCACACACACTTACACACACACACACACACACCTTCAACCTGCGCATCGGTGAATCACACACACTTACACACACACACACACACACACCTTCAACCTGCGCATCGGTGAATCACACACACTTACACACACACACACACACACCTTCAACCTGCGCATCGGTGAATCACACACACACACACACACACACACACACCTTCAACCTGCGCATCGGTGAATCACACACACACACACACACACACACACACACCTTCAACCTGCGCATCGGTGAATCACACACACACCTTCAACCTGCGCATTGGTGACACACACACACACACCCCTTCAACCTGTGCATTGGTGACACACACACACACACACACACACACACACACACACACACACACACACACACACACAGTGCTCCGTCTGGACTCATGACCCTTTGCTGTGTCCTGCAGGCTGCGGGTTCAACGTGAGCAACAGTCAGCCGACGGTGTGTGTTAATGATGCGGTGCGCGCGCAGGGCTGCGGTCTGCCGGAGCTGACCCCAGAGCAGCTGATGGGCAGATGTGTCACTCTGCTGGAGCGATATATAGAGGAGTTCCAGCGCTCTGGACACACACACCTGCTCACACGCTACTACACACACTGGCTGCACGGGTGAGTCAGGCTCTCTCTGTGTGTGTGTGTGTGTGTGTGTGTGTGTCTGTGCCATGCAGCCCTGCTTTACATGCGTGTGTGCTTGTCTCTGTGCGTACATTTTGGTGTTTTTAAAGAAACTTGACCTGTGTGTGTGTGTGTGTGTGCGCAGGGGCTCTAGCGTGCGGCTCTGGAGTGAGGACGGCCCCTCGGCGCGGGTGCTGGGTCTGGATGACTGCGGGTTCCTGCAGGTGGAGTGTGAGGATGGAGAGGTGGTGTCACTGCAGCCCGACGGGAACTCTTTCGACATGATGAAGAACCTGCTGCTGACCAAAACCAGCTGACCAGCACACACACACACACACACACCTGTACACTACATGCACCAGCACACATTCATCCAGCAGAAGCCTCCTCCAGTGTGTGTTCTGCTGCTGCTGTCCAGCAGAGCACACACACACACACACACACACACACACACGGCTCTGACAGTAATGTTTGTCTGCAGGATTGTGGGTAATCTGCAGTGGGTTATAGTCTGATAAGCAGCACCAGCACAGCTGAAGCGGCTCGTGTCCTCCTCTCAGCGCTGGACTGACGGTGGTTCTGCTGACACGAGTCCACTCAGGGCTGATAAACTCTGTTCAACTCCACATTCCTGAGCAAATAAAACACTGACCACACTGAGCAGCGCCGGCCTCATGCATCCCGCACGCTGACCTGTGTGTGTGTGTGTGTGTGTGTGTGTGTGTGTGTGTGTGTGTGCTCCTCTTCCCTGTGGTCTCGCTCGTCCTCTGCTTGATGAAGTGAGATGATTCCTCATTGCTGCTCTGAGCTCCTGCACCTCATCACAGAGACATTCATCCACACACACCTTCTCCAATGCGCTCCTGAGCCGCACACACACCTCCTCCATAACTGCATTGCCCCCCCCCCCCCACACTCACACACTCCAGAGCTGTATCTCCTCCCTGAAGAGAGAGAGAGAGAGAGAGTGTGTGTGTGTGTGTGTGTGTGTGTGTGTGTGTGTGTGTGTGTGTGTGTGTGTGTGTGTGTGTGTGTGTGTGTGTTCAGTAAACAGCGCTGGGCTCCAGGATCATTACTCAAACACTCTCCTGCATCACAGACGCACAATATCCTCTTCAACACTTTCAGCTGCGGCTCCTGCAGGTCGAGCTGCTCTGACCTCTGCAATATCGGCTCTCCGTCACTCATAAACGCTGCAGTGTCCATCCGCAAACACACACACACACACACACACACAGAGTATTAGCCTCTCCCAGACCAGCGCTAGCCTTCAGCAAACACCGCTGCCACTCTCAAATCAAAGATGAGCTCTCCTCAACCTGCAGAGATAACGGCTTCTGGAGGACCCGCATTATTAGAGGATATTGAGAAAACACACACACACACACACACACACACACACACACACACACACACACACAGACTCATCTCCTCTTGTGTTTATTGAGATTCTAAGTCATCAGCTCCATTCATTTTAGCATCATCGAGTAGCATCAGTCACTGCGCATGGCAGACTCTGGGTTCCAGCATTAATAATGTGGTCGACGCCAAAACACACGGCCACGGCTTCTGTTTACATATCTAAAACCCCCAAATCAGAAGCAGCATGGTCCGTGTGGAAAACACTAATAATACAGCAGTGATATCTAGATGTGCTTTGACTTGTGTTTGATTGCTGACAGCACAGCACACGTCATTAATGTCCCTCAGGATTATTACTGATGATTAATTTTTCTAAATAAACACAAATCCTGCAGCACACTACACAGAGGAGGAGGGCAGTGATCAGGTGATCTGCTGAATAATGATGTCATGTGACATGTGGAGATTTCACCTTCAACAGAGCAGAACAGCATTACAGACTGAAGGAATCTGGAGGAGTTTCAGTGCGTGTAGGACAAGAGCGCAAGCCTAAGCTGAACACCCGTGACCTCCGACCCGTCAGGGGGCGCTGCACCAAGAGTCCTCATTCATCTATAAGCAGATCAGCACATGGGCTCAGCACTACTGCGCTAAACCTGTGACAAGCAGCACAATACAGAGCGACATCCACAAACACCAGCCAACACTGCACTGTGCCAAGAGGAAGCCCTATGTTAACAGTGTCCAGAAGTGCTTCTCTGGGCTCTGGGATGGAGCATCACACAGTGGAGACGTGTCCGGTGCTCAGATGAAGCAGTGTTTCAGGTTCACGTCATGTGCTCCAGACCAAAGAAGAAGAGGATCATCCAGACTGACACCAGCAACAGGTCCAGAAGCCCGGCTCTGTCATGGTCTGGGGTTGTGTCGGTGCTCTTGGTGAAGGTGAACTGCTCTTCTGTGATGCTCCATGAATGCTGAACAGCACAGAGAGATTCTGGAGCTCAATATGCTGCCTTCTGCTCCAGAGACGCCCTGCAGAGACCAACAAGACAATGCAGAACCACATTCAGCTCACATTACCTGCTGCAGAGGAGGAGGAGACAGACGCTGGACTGGCCTGCCTGCAGTCCCGACCTGTCTCCAATAGAGAATGTGTGGAAGAGCCCGTACTGTTGCCCACCTGCAGGAGGAATGAGGCAGAATGACCCTGAAACACTTCAGCACTCGCTGTCTTCAGTCGCTAATCGTCTGTAAGTGTTGTGAAGAGGAGCGGCAGCGGTACAGAGGGGGAAACGCTTCACTGATGCAGCGCTGTCTGAATGTGCAGGAACTGACATTATAACACACGTTTAACCTGTAATAATCATCAGGAGCGCATTAATAATGCGTGTTGTGTCGTCTGCAATCAAACACAAGTCAAAGCACATCTAGATATCACTGCTGTCTGTCTGACGTGTGTTCCACACTGACCCAGCGCTTCTAATGTGGGCTTGTTAAAGCGTAGAGAAGCCAAAAATATTGTGTTGCTTTCATTAATAACGAGTTTTTCAAGCAGGATAATCTGCCTGGGTGAGCAGAATAATGTATTTTTCCTTTCGATATGAGTGTATTTGTCTGTTTGAGGAAAACTCCTTCATTTTGCCATCATTTATTAAAACAGCACGTTTGTTGCTTCTTAATTTAAGAGCTGTTGGAGATTTAGACTAGAAACAAGACAGAAGATTGAAGAAGAGCAGGTGTTTTTGCAGTGTGCTGATAAATGTTGAGGCGTCGACACAAACCTGCAGGACTCATGGTCCAGCTACAGAGCGCTGCAGGAGCACCGGTGATGATGATGTGTTCAGTGGCGAACACAACAGAAATGCAGAGCTGGTGAGTGATGAGGCGGGTCATGCTGCAGCTCCTGCTCCACTGTTCTGACACACTGAGTGCCGCGAGCGCTGCGTGCTTCAGTGATGCTCAGTGTCTGCAGCGCAGCATGTGTGTGTGTTATTGTGTCAGTCAGCACACACTCGCATATCTCAGCGTTCAGCGCACTGGAGACACCTGATGAACACACTCCTCCTCGTCTGTGTGTGTGATGGCTGAGGTGTCCTGCAGTTCTGCGCTGTGATTTACGGCCGCAGCGTCACCTCTCGCCGCTGATGATGACGGAGGTGCTGATGTAGTGTGGCCCCCGGGGGCCGGCGGAGGCCAGGCTGGGGCTCTGCTGCAGGTACGGGGTCCGCTGCTCTCCACGGTGAGTGTACGGCGCCGGCGGGACAGAGCTGTGTTTGGACAGCAGACAGTGGTGCAGGTTGAGGGAGACGAGCGGGCCCTGAGCGGGGACTCGCACCCCCAGCAGGAGCCTCCTGCCGTCCCCATCGGCCGGCCCCGGGGCTCTGTGTGTGTTTCTGTCCTCATACGGTGACTCCGTCAGTCGGCGCCGCTGTGTGTCTGGCTGCAGGCGGCGGATCAGACCCGACTCCTCTTTACAGGCTCCCCCCCGCAGCACTCCTGTGGACAGAGGTTACACACTGCAGTTACACACACACACACACAGTATTCTGGTCGTTTTCTCCCCCGCCCTCCTCATTCCACTGAGACTGCACTACTCTGGGTCACTGAAGCCCTGCAGATCGCCAAAGCAGGTTCTAGATCATCCTCCTGCTCTTCCTGGACCCGTCTGCTGCTGCTGATACAGAGAAACCCCAGATTCTGCTCTCCAAGAGAGAACATGCCTGCTGCGGATTCACCTGTATCCTTTAAATGACAACTACAATCTCGTCTGTTCTGAGAACAGCTTAACCCCGCTGCCTAAACTAATGGAGAAGAACACCAGGAGCACCTGCAGCAGCTCTACTCTCTCCATCCCTCTCCAAAAGACCCCCAGCTCCTCTGAGCTCACACAGATCCTCTATGCTCAGCTGTGGTGTGTGTTCTTGTTGTTGGATCTCTGAATGCCTCCTCCAGTGTTCTGGACTCAAGCGTCTGCTGATCGACTGACTGTAGATGTGGAGACGTGCTGCTGTCACCTGAGTATGTGCAGCCGGCTGCGGGTTTATTCTCGGCGGCGCTGCAGCTCCAGGGCGCATCTCTGCTGGTCTGCGGTGCGGAGGAGCCCTGCCGTCTGGGGCTCAGTGTGTGTGTGTATGCGCAGGGCTGGGGGCCGGAGGGGGTCAGGGGCCCGGGGCTCTGCTGCTGACAGGACGGAGGACTGGAGCTCCACAACACACGCTCTGCTTTATCCACACGACACAGAGACACCTGCAGAGAGAAACACACACACCACACACTTATTACAGGAACAGAACCTGCACTGAACTGAGCTGTGACAGACACTGAGGGACAAGAAGAACCAGCGGAAACAACGAGAGACGATGATGACGTTACTGAGACTTCAGAATCAGTCCTGTGTAGAGAACTCCATCAGTGATCAACTCCAGCCAAACCAAGCAGCACAGCACAACAGAAATACAGCAA
>NC_141030.1:122500-140000 GCF_052040795.2 Danio rerio | reverse complement strand
CCGCCCTGAGTATAGTTAACCTGCAGCCACAGCAGACCTGCAGTGTGGGAAGCGCATGCTCAGTGATGTACAGAGCTTAAAGTCTGCCTGCGCTGCACACTGACACACCTGACACACCTGATCTGACAGTCCTCCTGCTTACTGCTGTTTTCCCTTCATTAACGGCGGTGAACTGCATTATGGGATGTTGATCTCTGCTCTGTCCACTTCTGATGTTGAAAATTCCCCTGTACAGTTTAACAAAGAGACTTGTACTGACATTTTAGTGGTTTTAAATAAAATAAGGAATAATATCTAGCGCAGGGGAGCTCAATCCTGTTCCTGGAGATCTCCCTTCCTGCAGATTTCATACCCATATCAAACACACCTGCCTGTAATTATCAAGTGATGTTCAGGTCCTAATTAATTGGCTCAGGTGTGTTTGATATGGGTAGCAACTGAAATCTGCAGGAGGGTAGAGTAGATCTCCAGGAACAGGATTGAGCACCCTGATCTGGAGGAATAAGAGTGTAGAAGAGCAGAACACGAGCTGCAGTATATCCGCATGAAAATCGAAAAGGAACAGAGAGCAAGATCCCATAATGCAGCTCAAAAGCAGAAATAAATGAGCAAATAAACAGGAGAATCACCGAACACTGAGATGTTTGGCATGCGGTGTGTTGTGCGGTGTGTTGCCGCTAATGTCAGTCGAGCAGATGAACACTTCATCACGACCTGCCCTGCGCCTTCCTTCATCATTAATAAACTCTGCTGAAGAGCACACTGCTCTGCTATTCCGCTTTGGGGAAGTCGAGAAAAGCCAAGAGCAGATATTTTCTTAATTGTCGGAGCAAAAGTAAATATTCCTCCGCCCTGCTGGAGCGCACAGCCGAGCGAGAGCCGACACACACCCGCTGCGGAGACTGGAGCTCCTGTGCCCTGACCACAGCTGCTCAAACCCATGCCGTCCTGCCGTATATCTGCACTGTGTCTAGTGGACATCATTAGCACAGACGCCTATAGAGTCCACACACACACACACACACACACACTCTCTCACTCCAGTTCCTCAGGAGTGTGTTTGGCCATATATGAGAATATGCGGCTTTCTGCGCTTCAGGAGCGAATGCGGCTAAACACATCACTGAATATAGTTTAGAATTAATCAACTGATAAAGCCTGAATAAACATTAGTTTAGAAGCTGAAACTTTATTCTTTTATAAACAAACTTTGTTTACATAAATTATAATTAACATGAAAACTGTACGACTATTGTAAAAATATATGGAATAATTTACAGTGAACAGCCAAAATAATTGATCCGCACAGCAGGCTTACTTAAAGACTAATTAATCTAAACATCATGCTTATTTCACCAGAAACATGTTGTGAAATTATAAGTGTTTACTGATGTTATAACGACGTGAAATAAATGCGTTTTAGTAGCCTATAATTATTAGCGTTAAACACACCGTTTGTGCACGGGATCTTACTATCTTAACCTTAACGTACACCTAATCCTAAACTGCAGTGTGTAAATATTAAAGCTATTTTGTTTTGTTTGGATAATTAACTAATTAAACTCTGGTAAGGTGTTGTGGTGCGCATGCTGCACTCATGCCGCAACATTCCGATATGAAGAGCAGAGCTGAGGAGATCTGAGATCGGCTTTGTCGGACTCCTGAAGAGGCTGAATAGAGAAAGTGAGCAAACACCGCCGTGAATGAGCTCTCCACAGTCTCCACACACACTATTATATGTGACATTCTTCTGCGTGTGTGTGTGCGTGTTATCTCCTGGCCTCGTGTTAAACTCTTACCTGTGACAGGCCCAGGTGTACTGAAGCGGTCTCTGAAATGTACAATATTTTACCGTCAGACGCGACGACAAACACAAACCCGTCCAGCGTCTGAAAATACAGATAACACAGCATTAATGAAACACACACACACACACACACTTTCGAAGAGTTCAAATATTAATCAGACGCAAGAGAAGGCTGTCATGTGTTTGTTAGAGAGTCGCACCTGCAGCAGGTGAGAGCCCAGATCTTTAGCCATGATGTCCAGAGGACTGACCCGCGCAGACTGACCCCAGGCCTCTCCCAGACCTCTCACACAAACACACACACACACAGAGAGAGAGAGAAACACACACACACACTCGTCACACGCACTTGTGAAAATAACAACACATTCCAAAACAAATCGCCGAGTCCTACAAACAGATCGCGGACTCTCATGTGAATTATTGTTATTATCGGGCTTTATTTCGTATGAAGACTAATATTTTGTGGGTTAAACTATTCTTTTTTTATTGGCCAATTTAAATCGCGCAGTTACACGGAGGAATTAATCTCGAAATTGTCGGGAGTATTTTTTTCTATGGTGTTTTATAATAAATAGGCCTACATAAATTATCCCGATGTCAACGAAAAAAATTAATATAGGCCTGTGTGTGTGTGTGTGTGCGTGTGCGCGTGCTTTAAACTTAATATATAAAACTGACTATTTGCTTTTTAGTGCGACACATTTTGCATTATACGTGTCGTGTGTATAACCTAAAATAGTAAACAAAAATGACACTGACATAAATCCATGTACAACATTAAGGCTGAATCTACAGGCTCTGTAACATCAGCATGAGCACTATTTTTAGTTTAATTGTGATCATTTATTCAGTGTTTCACTGTAAGATCAGTTGTCATGTATTTATATGAAATATTTTGAGCAGCGACGGAAAATAAAGAGTAAATACTGAAGCCGTAGATTAGCCTTACATTATTTTGAGCAAATAAACATAAATTAATCATCACAAACGAACGGAAAGTGTGTGGAGTCAGTCATGATCTCTGAATTTCTTTAGTTTCTGCATTATAAACCAGAATTCAGTTGATTAAGCACCACATCTGATTGATTGATTAGCATGCATTTAGATAATATTATCTTTATTATTATTATTATTATTATTATTATTATTATTATTGTTATTATTATTATTATTATTATTATTATTATTATTATTATTACTAATATTGGTTGCGTGGAATGGGTTGCGCTAGTTGGCGCATTAATAATGTTGATTTTCATATATTCAGTTACATTTGGATGTAAATATTATTACAAATTAATTTGAAACAATTAAAATAAAGAACTTTAGTGTATTCCGCAGCACTGTACATCTGATGTATTTAGATAATATAATTTGTATTAAATTATACAAATAATAATTGTTTTATTATTAGGCTATTATTGATGTTGCTTTAAATGGTTAAACGTTAGTTAACGCATTAATACTGTACATTTCTATTCATTTAAATATAAATATTGATGTAAATATTTACCGAAACATAATTAAAATATTTGAGCAACAAATAAAAAGGCACTGCATGTGAGACGAACTTAAACTGAATGTGAGTTCAAGTTTCCACAGTCTCCATTAAAGCAGACTCTCAGCAGTCGATATGGTCTCACCATCGGGGAAGACGGCGCGCATCTTCAGGTAGCTGGTGGTCAGCCGGATGATGGACGCCTTGTCCAGCTGAGAGGTGATGGCGGAGGGGAGCGGCAGCAGCTTGGCCAGCTCGTAAAATTCACCATTTTCCTTTTCTCTTCGTGTCTTCGCGGCGTTCTTGGACTTTTCCTTCATTTCTGGTTTATTGAGTAGACCGACACGAGCCGTAAAGCGTCGCCGACCTCCGCTACTCTCCGCCGGCCGCTAAAGGCATGCTCACCGCCGTCCGTGTCGGTCGGTTTCACCGTTTCTGTGTCCGGGTAAACCCGCCTTTATGGATAAGACATTTAATCCTGGCCTTTGTGAATTAATTAAAACGACTTCACTGCTAAAACACTCCTTCGACATGGACGAAACTATTTGCACAGTTTTTTCGCTAAATGCAGCCGTCTGAGAACTTTTATACGCGGAGAGGAAACTGAGCCCCGTTTACCGAACATCTCGAGTTGAGCCTGAAGATTCAGAAAAGACAGCGGTACAATAACCCGTTACACAGCGCTAATTACAGACTGATGTCAGACGGCCACTCATCAGATAAGCTCTGAAGAGGAGTTCACGGTGATTCGGCTGATCCATCAACCCCAGGGGGCTCGAGTTTAACTTTTACATCGCTGTTTATTCCTCCTGACGACCGAATATTCCGACCAGAGACCTCCGGTGCCCTTCAGCCCTCCACTTATTCAGCGCTTATTCTCCATCTGAGGGAGAGAGGGATGGAGAGAGAGAGGGAAGAGAGGAGGATCAATGGACTCGTGACGTCACGGCCACTTCTGTGTCCAGAAGCGGCTGAGTTTGTTGAATTATGGGATGTCTTTCTCTCTCCACATTAGTTTAATTGTCTCCTCTATTAATGTTCAGTGACCTCAGCGTGCACGCGTCTCTCTCTGCTGTTTCGGGGCGCGCGCGCGGCTCCGAGTCTCTGCAGATGTGTTCATCTATCAGCGCAGACCCAGCGCCGGATTTCTCCAACAAGCCGTGTAGGGCCCCAGGAAATCTGTGGGGACCCAATAAATATCTAGAAGTATAAATTAACTATAAACCACATATAACATCGTTTTCTATCATATTGTGTATGGTGGAGTTAAACAAATACAGTTTTAATCTAATTAATTCTTATTTAATATACAATCAAATATAATATTATTATATATATTATTATACTATGTACTGTTGTGTAATGATAATATCACGAAATAAAATATCCACCATGGAGCAGTCGAGCAGTCAAATTTATAATATAGATTTTAATTTTAGTTGCAAATTCATTTTATGACAATTAATAATTTCAAATGTAAAAATTGCATTAATTTAAGAAGACGAAAAGAATATTGAAAAAACAGCAAAATAAATAAATAATAAATAAAAGCTGAAAGGGTGCATTTCAGGATTTGGGCACTATGGTTGGTCTAACTGACATGTTGAACATCATCACTGCAGCTCATCCTGCTGTTGCAGCTGCCCATGCTGACCGTGTCGAGCTCGGATGATTACTGAGAGGAGCAGAGGATTCTGGATATCTGCATCACTGAAGCACACCGGGTCTCCTGCTCCACCACCGGGATCATCTGCCTCTCAAACCCAAACCTGCGGCCCAGATCATTAAACACAGATTAAATACTTCAATATTAATCTATTAATGAAAGAAAACTGCACTATATGAGTTCATCAACTATTATTATTCATTCTGTAATCACATATTAACATTATAATAATCTAGGGTGTTGCTGTTTGCTGCTGGTCCATTAAAGGTTTTAATGATGAGTTTACTACTGACACGAGCCAGAGACTGCGCCCATTCATTCATTTTCTTTTCGGCTTAGTTCCTTTATTAATCAGGGGTCGCCACAGTGGAATGAACCGACAATTTATCCAGCATATGTCCACAGCAGATGCCCAATACTGGGAAACACTTATACACACTCATACACTATGGACAATTTAGCTTACCCAATTCCCCTATAGCGCATGTGTTTGGACTGTGGGGGAAACCGGAGCACCCGGAGGAAACCCACGCCAACACGGGGAGAACATGCAAACTCCACACAAAAACACCAACTGACCCAGCCGAGACTCAAACTAGAGACCTTCTTGGTGTGAGGTAACAGTGCTGACCACTGCACCGCCTCAGTCTGCGTTTCTGAGCTAAAGCAGATCTCAGTGTTTTGCACAGAATCTGATTTACAGTCAGCCAATCTTACAACATAATCTGCCAATAAAATGTCAGGTCTACTGTTATAGAGCATAACATTAAACATATAACATTTCAACAATATTTATCGTAACATTTGAGTGAAATCGCATTATTTGTGATGCCTTTATACAGTATTACCCTGCTGATCTGTTTTCAGATGAAACTAACTGTGGCCTATTCTCAGTGCAGAGCACGAGGAGCTGCTCTCCCTCAGCGTCGACGCTGCAGCGCCCTCTGCTGTTTACAGGTGCACACACTAATTGTGTTCAGGTGTGAACTATCAGCGCCGCTGTGTGTGTGCGTGTGCGTGTGTGTTTACTGAGGCTGCTGTAAAACACTTCATCATCATCATCAGACACACACTCATGATCCAGAACAGGCTGAGGTGAGTAAACTGCTGTTAGTGGAGGTTTGCTGTGTGTAAACGCGGTCTCTGGAGAGCTTCTGCTGTTCGGCGGCATTAGAGGAGCCATTCATTATGAGGGAAAGCCAGACTGCTGCACCCGCGTGAGTGTGTGTGTGTGTGTGTGTGTGTGTGTGTGTGTGTGTGTGTGATATGTCAAAGCAATGTGAGTCGGAGGAGAAGATAGTTTTGTTTTATGGACTGTTAATTTTAATATTTATATTTCATTATTGATACTGTAACTCATGTGATGAGGGTATATATTCAGTTAAAGACAGAATTATTCCCCTTCCTGTTCAACTTAATTCTTTAGTTTTCCCACAATTTCTGTGTAACGGAGAGCAGATTACTCCAGCACATTTCTAATCATAACAGTGTTCATAACTCATCTTTAATAGCTGATGTGTTTCCTCTTCATCATGATGACAGCACATAATATTAGTCTAGATGTTCTTGAAGACACTAGTGTTCAGCTTACAGTGACATGTAAAGGCTTCACTAGGGTAATTAGGGTAAAGTTAGGGTAATTAGGCAAGTCATTGTATAACAGTGGTTTGTTCTGGAGACAATCCAACACTAATATTGCTGAAGGGGGCAATAATATTGAGCTTAACAACCTATTTTCCTCCACTCAAACTAAAACAAACAGACTCAAAAAGCACAATGGCAAAAGCTTTTCAGGTTAAACTAGATTTAGTTGTTTTGACACATTTAAATGGATTAAACATGAATTAAGTTGCCCTAAAAACATCTCAGGAACTGTGTTATTTCCACACATTTAATTGTAGTTTGAGCTACAGATATATATCTATATACAGCGCATGTGGAGAGTGTTGACTGCTTCACTTATACAGCCTTATTCCACAATGGACTAAACTGATTGATTTCCTCAACATTCTACACACAATCCCCCATATTGACCATGTGGAGAAAGAGTTTTAGAAATTAGCAGATTTATTAATAATAAAAGAGCTGAAGAATCACCTGTACATCAGTATACACAGCCTTTTCCTTCTTTCACGGATGCTCGGTATATCTTTGACTGTATCTATGAACCTTCAGGGATGTTGGTGCCGCTGTGTCGGCCTGTGCCTCCTCCTTCAGCGGCCCTCACCTGCAGATCAGCTGAAGAACAGAATCCACACTGGAACTGATCATTCACTGCAGTTACTGCACTGAAGATGAGTGCTTGCAGACACCAGCTATACGGCTGCGGTTAAACAAGCAAAGGAAGTGTAGGAATGTTCAGCTCCATCTGTTTATTTCAATTCAGCTGCTGCAGCCACTGATCTTCAGTTTAGTGAAGCCGCTGAGCCATTCTGTTCAGTGCAAGAGCTCTGGAGAACACTGGAGAACACTCACTGTGGAGAACACTGGAGAACACTCGCTGTGGAGAACACTGGAGAACACTCACTGTGGAGAACACTGGAGAACACTCGCTGTGGAGAACACTGGAGAACACTCGCTGTGGAGAACACTGGAGAACACTCACTGTGGAGAACACTGGAGAACACTCGCTGTGGAGAACACTGGAGAACACTCACTGTGGGTCACTCAGGAGAACACGGCTCTGCGTCTGTAATATCTCAGAACCTCTGCTGGCCCGGGGACTAATAACTCCTGCTCTGTTTGGTGGCCCCTGCCTGCACTGTGTTCCTGCTGATGGCAGACAGATGCTCCGGAGTGCGTGGGTGTGTGTGTGTGTGTATGTGTGTGAGAGAGAGTGTGTGTTCAGCAGATGTGTAACGTTTCTCCAATCTTCTATTGTCCAGTTTTGGTGAGTCTGTGTGAATTGTAGCCTCAGTTTCCTGTTCTTAGCTGACAGGAGCGGCACCCGGTGTGCTCTTCTGCTGCTGTAGCCCATCCGCCTCAAGGTTGGCCGTGTTGTGTGTTCAGAGATGCTCTTCTGCAGAGCTCGGTTGTAACGAGTGCTTATTTGAGTTACTGTCGCCTTTCTATTAGCTGGAACCAGTCTGGCCATTCTCCTCTGACCTCTGACCTCATCAACAAGGCATTTGCACCCACAGAACTGCCGCTCACTGGAGATTTCCTCTGTGTCGGAGCATTCTCTGTAAAGCCTAGAGATGGTTGTGCATGAAAATCCCAGTAGATCAGCAGTTTGGGTTAGGGTTCAAAGTGTGTTCAAGTGCAGAATATAGAAGTAACTTGTTTATGAGCAAGGTGAAAATATACAATCACAGTACAGTAAAAGGAGAAAAATTAACAATAAATAATAATTAAAGATATGCAAAAGGGGATATACACATTAAAGCAAAATATAATATGATTTACAAACTTCATTTGTTTTAAAGCAGGGGTCTCAGACTCCATTCCTGGAGGCAGTAGCTCTCGACACTTTAGCTCTAACCATCTCCAGCTCACACTTGCTTAATAGTGTCCAGTAGTCTTGAACACCTTGATTATTTGATCAGCTGTGTTTGATTTAAGGTTGGAGCAAAACTGTGAAGAGCTGCGGCCCTCCAGGAGTCCAGTTTGGAACCTGTGCTTCAAAGCTTTTCCCCAACACACAGGACAGATCACGCCTGCAGTTCTCCATGATGGACGTCCAGCACTCTCCAGCCTCCGGCGCAGGACTTTCAGCAGTGAAGATTAAACCACACTGAACTGAACTTCAGCTCTGAACACTGGACTTCACTAGAACTTGTATCTTAAGTGGCTTTGACACAATCTATATTGTAGAAGTGTTACACACACACACACACACACACACACACACACATATATATGTATGAACTGAATCTGACATGACGAGCGCGCCTCAGTCACTGAACACACGGTGGCGCTACTGCAGCAGAAATCACAGACACGCTAAACAGACGCTAAACATGCATTCAGGAGTTAGTGTTGGGTAATTAACTGTATTAATATCCACACTAAAGTCTGACTATAGCTGGACTAGCTGTAGCGTTAACTGACAACACAATGAGAAGATCCTCAGTTCAGTATGGCGGTAATACAGCAGTACAGCACTGTACAGTCCATATCTGCTGTGAAGCTGACACGAATCCCGGTAAATGTTGGTGTTTTACAGCTTTATTAATCAACTCGACCCTTCATGTGTGTCAATCATCATCAGTGCTCACTGTTGACACAATACCGCCGCTGTTGGAGCTCTGCTGGCTGTTTATTGACAGTGTGTGTGAGCTGATAGTGTTCGCTGTAAACACTGTCCGGTTACTCAGATGTTCCTGCGGGGATCAGGACTGAAGCTCCTCCCAGACAAACTTCCTCAAACTCGGGCAGACCTCACACACACACTCACACACACACACACACACGGCCGAATGACGAGCAGATAAGAGTTAAACAGCGAGCTTTGCGGATTCTCCCCCCGCTGGATGAGGCTCGGGGGTCGGCAGGATGTCCTGGACCGAGGCCTTCAGGAGCATTTCCAGGTTATTCTCCCGGAGTAGACCAGCGGACAGCGCGGACTCGGAGAGGTTAGTCCGGCAGAGCTGCTGCTCATGAGTCCCGCTGGAGAAGCTCACTTCTGCTTACACTACACCACTAGTGTACTGTGTTTACTGTGTTTTCTTACTTGGTCTGCTCTGTGCCAATCAGAACACACACACACACACACACACACACACACACACACACACACACACACACATTTCCTCTCTCCAGCAGTCACCGGTGTGTGTGTGTGTTTGTGTGTGTGTGTGTGTGTGTGTGTGTGTGTTTGAGTACAGCAGTGTTGTTGATGATGTGAGGTTAATGATGTCATGGTGCTGTAGTGTAGTGTGCTGATAATAGTGTACTAGTGAGATAGTGTAGTGCAGTGGTGATAGAGTAATGATAATAGTGTGTAACAGTGAGGTGTTCAGGGCGTGTCTCTCTGGAGGGAATCTGATCTCAGTCTACAGGTGAAGAGGCAGGTGTATCTGTGTCTGCAGGTGTATGTGTGTGTGTGTGTGTGTGTGTGTGTGAGAGTTCATCACAGGTGTTTTGCATACTGCTCTGTTTTGTTTGTTTTCCTCAGACAGGCTGAGGCTGATGGATCCACATGTACCTGTAGTGTTCCTGAAGATGGTGCAGATCAAACACCTGGAAAAGCAGCAGCACAGGTAATATACCAGACACACACACACACTAGTGCTGGCAGAATATGTCGATACGTGTGTACTGTGCATATTTATCTTGTATATGCATATAAAAACAAACCTGCAGGTATAAATCTGAAAATGTTTAGTTATAATTAAAAATGTAATACTTATATCAGATACAAATTATATATGAATACACATGTGAATATTTAGCTATTGTGTGTGTGTGTGTGTGTGTGTGGTTTGTACCTGGTATGTTTTTCTCTGTTGATATGGTGCATGCAGAGAGTGTTGATAGCGCTTCACTGTTTCCACATTAGTTTATGTTACAGTCTTATTCTAAAATGGATCAAATTGATTGATTTCCTCAACATTCTACACACAATCCCCCATAATGACAATGTGGAAAAGAGTTTTTGAAATTGCTGCAAATTGATTAAAAATAAAACACCTGATAAATCACCTGTGCATCAGTATTGACAGGCTTTGCCGTGAAGCTCTAAGTTGAGCTCAGGTTCATTCTGTCTCCACTGGTCATTCTGGAGATGTTTTATCAGCTTCATTGGAGTTCAGCTGTGCTCAATTCAGCTGATGGACATGATCTGAAAAGGCTACACCTGTCTATATAAGGGCCCAGGGTCGACAGTGCATGTCAAAGCACAAACCAAGCATGAAGACAAAGGAACTGTCTTCACAAGGTTGGGGAAGGTGACAGAAACATTTCTGCTGCTCTGAAGCTCCAGTGAGCACAGCGGCCTCCATCATCCGTCAGTGAAGATGTTTAACCAGCAGGACTCTTCCTAGAGCTGGCCGGACATCTAAGCTGAGTGATCGGGGGAGAAGCGTCTGGGAGGTGATCAATAACCCGATGGTCACTCTGTCTGAGCTCCAGCGTTCTTCTGTGGAGAGAGGAGAACCTTACAGAAGGACAACCATCTGTGCAGCAATCCACCAATCAGGCGTCTGTATGGTAGAGCGGGCAGACGGAAGACACTCCCCGCCTGGAGTTTACCATCTGAAGGACTCTCAGAGCATCAGAAACTAAACTCTCTGCTCTGATGAGACTCAAACTGAACTGTTTGGAGTGAACGCCAGGCGTTACGTTTGGAGAACAGCAGGCGGCGCTCATCAGCAGGCTAACAGCATCCCTACAGTGAAGCATGGTGGTGTTGGCATCATGCTGTGGGGATGTGTTTCAGCAGCAGGAACTGGAAGACTAGTCAGGATAGAGGGAAAGATGAATGCAGCGATGTACAGAGACATCCTGAATGAAGACCTGCACAAGAGTGCTCTCCACCTCAGACTGGGGCGACGCTTCATCTTCCAGCAGGACAATGACCCAAAGCACACCGCCAACATATCAATGCAGCGGCACAACAACAACAACTCGGTGAATGTGCTCAAGTGGCCCAGCCAGAGCCCAGACCTAAATCTTATTAAACATCCCCGGAGAGATCTGAAAATGGCTGCACACCGTCACTTCCCATCCAACCTGATAGAGCCTGAGAGGAGCTGCAAAGAGGAACAGGCAAACAAAAGACTCGAGGCTGTAATCACTGCCAAAGAAGCATCAACAGAGTCTAGAGCAGGCTAGAGAAGGCTGTGAACACTGATGTACATGTGATTTTAGAGCTTTTTATCTTTAATCAATCATCAACAATTTCAAAAACTCTTTCTCCACATGGTCATTATGGGGGATTGTGTGTAGAATGTTGAGGAAATCAGTGAAGTTAATCCACTGTGGGGTAAGGCTGTAACAGAAACACGTGTGGGAACAGTGAAGCGCTGTCAACACTCTCCACATGCGCTGGATTCTCTGTGTCTGCTGTTGAATCAGAGCACATCAGTGGTGTTCGGGAGGGAAGGGGTTAAGGGTTTGTGTGTGTGCTGGAGGAGGAGGAGCGAGGGAGACACACACACAGATATATAGAGGGGTGTGTGTTTCCGGCTGCTGCAGACGGCTCTTCTCTGTGTTTCAGTGTTCTGGCAGCACCGGAGGGCATGAGGGTGTCTCCGCAGCCCCCCGCGCCCCCACAGCGCCCCCTGCGCACACACTCCCGCTCCAGACCAGCCGGACAGCGCACACACATACTCTCAGCAGCACTGTGGAGCCGCCCGGGGGCCGGTCACAGCGCACACACACACAGTGAGTCATCTGCCTTATCAGACGCCGGCATGAGTGTGCTTTAAATGTGCTTTATGGGGACGCTAGTGTGTTTAATATGAGGGGGGGTAACTCAGTAAATATGCCTGATCAGGTTTATGAGGACACTGCCCACATCCCATAATGAACATGAGCAGAAATCTGAGGAAAGAGGAGCCTGTAAACCACATATACAGCAGTGTGTGTGTGTGTGTGTGTGTGTGAGAGACTAGTTCCTCAGACAGAAGAGAAATGAATAATAAATGATGTGCAATCTTAATTTAATGATTGTCTATGTAAACGAGGCGTTTCTCTGTGTGGTGTGTTCTGTTTTATCTGTGTGACGGAGAGTGTGTTTGTGTGTGTCTGAGTGTGTGTGAGAGAGAGACGGAGTGTGTTCTGTGACTCCGACTGTCCTCATTACATCTCTGTGTGTCGGCACCAGTCAATGATGTCATCAGTCATGTGAGGATGGCGTTGTGGATCACTCACACACACACACACACACACACACACACACACACACACACACACACACACACACACACACACACAGAAGCTGCTGATTGACTGAATGATTCTCCTCTGCTGATTGGGGATCATATCAGCACTTTATTGAGCTGTAAACACGGCTTCTGTTTGTCACTGCGCTCTCCTTACAGCAGCTTTACAGCTCTGTGTGTGTGTGTGTTTATGTATGTGTATCTACAGGGGCTGGACAGTGAAACTGAAATCCTGCTGTTAGAGTGCAGTAGATGATCAGCTGCTGTAGCTCCTCCTCCTCAGTGCTGTAGGTCCTCCTCCTCACGCCCTATTCACACGGGGCTTCAGCGTCAACGCTTGACAGAGGGCGTGTCTGAAGTTGGAGCTGAAACGATCGTCATAGAAGCGTCAGCCAATGAAATTCAGTCAGCAATAGGCCACTGTCTGAGCTGTGTATTTGCATACAGCGATCTGATTGGCTGACGCTTCCGTCGGCGCTTGAAAAGTTGAGCTGGTCCCAACTTCTGCAGCGAGGAACGCTTCTGAAGCGGCGCCGACGGATCCACAATGCAGTTCGGCAACGCCTGACGTCACCCATTCAAAGTGAATGGGAAGCGTTGACGCTGACGCCCCGTGTGAATAGGGCGTCAGTGCTGTAGCTCCTCCTCCTCAGTGTAGTGATTGACAGACAGGAGTCCTGCACAGTGGTCAGAGGGGTTGTGAGCTGTTCTTCTTCAGAATAGTGTTCAGGTCACTGCTGATGCTGCTGGAGGAAAACCTCTCCTGACTCGCTCCCCTAAAACAGCCCACAGTGCTCAATAATGTTTAGATCTGGGTACTGTGAAGGCCATGGGAGATGTTCACCTTCACTGTCATGTTCATCAGAGCGCTCTGTCTCCAGTCCTGCTGTGTGTGTCGCCGCATCATCATCCTGACACACACCACCGTCTTCAGGATACTGTGTCTGACCCATCGGGTCACATGCTCCTCCAGAATGGTTGGGTAGTCGTTGGCAGTGACCCAGCGCCCATCTAGCACCAGTATTGGTCTAGGGAATGCCATAATATTGAGCCCAAACCATCAGTGACCCCCCATGCTGGACTCTGGGCATCAGCGGTCTGGGTGGGCCGCTTCTGTGGGGTTCTCCACACCGTAACTCTCCCGCATGTGGGAAACACACTGAAGCTGGACTCATTGAGGTGCACATTTAACCCTGCAGTGTATATATATATATATATAGTGTGCGTGTGTGTGTTGTTTGTTAAAGGTGAGCTGGTTATGTAGCTCTGATTAAACACACACACACACACACACACACACACACACACACACACACACACACTCCTCCTCCAGTGCTGTACTCTGATCATAACACACATCACAGTGTTTGAGTCTGAGTATAAAGCCTCCATTCTCTCCCCGTCTGAGCCGCGCTGACGCCTGCGTTTCAGAAGTGTGTATTTATATCTCAGAGGCCAGTGCTGCAGTGCATGCTGGGAGATATTGTGCCGGGCGCTTGCTGTACAGTAGTGCTGTGTTTATGAGCTCTTCTCAGGTGGAGTTCTGCTTCACACTCTCTGATGCTCCTCATCATGGAGGATTATATATGAGGAGGAGGAGGATGATCACACGGCTCTCAGGAAACCTTCCTATTGGTCAATCACAACATTTAAACAGATATTATTCTCACATCTGCCTGCATCACTCATCCCTCATCTGAATATTTGATGTTATTAACTAGACGAGTGACTAGACTTTCACTGGGATTTTCAGACTGTTCATTTATTCCAAAACAGTGTTGTTATTCAACTCATGATGAAGGAAATGCAGAAATCACTTCTAGAAGGGCTTTAACCCCAGTAGTGTGTGTGTGTGTGTGTGTGTGTGAGTGTGTGTGTGAGTGTGTGTGTATCTCCAGCAGCCTGTAATGCTCATCATGAGTGAACTGTGTTTATTATAATCAGACTTGATGCAGAATCACTCTGATTGGCATTCCCCCTTTGTACGTGTCATCAGAGGGGGAAAGCCCCGCCCACAAGTCTCCATCTCATTAGCATGTCCAGCAGGCCTGAGTGAGAAGCAGCCGTCTGTCCATTAGCCATTAGAGTGTTTGAGCTGCTGAAGATGATGTCAGCGGAGACTCAGAGGATTATAGATGTAGAGTTCTAGATGAACAGAGACAGGAGCCACATAGACTGACAGAAGCATCAACACACACACTGAAGCACACACACACCTGAGCAGCACTCACAACACACACACTGAAACATAGCTGTCTGTAGCTCCGCCCTCTTCTGAAAAGAGCACAATCTCATTTGCATTTAAAGCGACAGTCACCAAAACACCACAATGAGGATCACAGCCTGAAAGCGTCAGATTCAGAGAGCTGGAGGACAACATCTGTGTGCTGTTCTCAGCTCAAACACACACACACACACACACACACACACACACACACACACACACACACACACGTCCTTTTCTTTCATTTGAAATAATTTGATGTGTGTTTGTGTGTTTGTGTGTATGTGTGTGTGTTTCTACAGCACATTGATTGAATGTTGGTTGTTTTTGAACATGCTCTTCTTATCGGGGGAACGTGACTCTGTGTGTGTTGTCAGATGAGGTGATGATGTCTGCTGTGCCGACGGCAAAAGTGTAAATGTTGCTGATGACTATATAGAGGAGGCACATTACTGCCGGTTTGCTTCAGTGTGACAGCACAGAGCTCCTCTGATGTCTTGAGCGTGTGCATTAAAGGGTCAAAACAGGGATTTAAGTGTTTGACATGAACATAAAGAGTGTTTAATGGGGCTGCTGTCACTTTAAGACATTATACACTGATAATGCATTAAAATAATGCGTGCAGCACAACAACTGGATGTGCATTTTGGAAATATAGCATAAAGCACTGCCTAATAAAAACATCAAGATGCACAAAGTCTTTAAAAAAACGCATGAAGACACAATAGTAGCACACACCTCTCTGTATCTGATACGGCTAAATGCAGAAGAACTGTGCTGTAAACAGCTTTAGGGAGTAAAAGGCATCAGTCCGTCTCCACAGGGCTTCAGTATTCTTCTTCTTCTTCTATTATTATTCCCTCCAGAACTGTCTTGAGCATCTGTCTGCGCTCCCGTCTCACTCCTCCAGAAGCCTCCTCATTCACCGTGTTCGTTGCGTTTGGTGTTCTGAGGCTCAGCTCATTCATTAGAGCAGCACAGTGGAGAATCCCTCAGCTATTTCATATCTGCGTCAGTTTATTTTGGCTTATCGGAAGGAAGCGCTGCTTTGTTCACAAGTGTTGAATGCCACAATCAAGTGGTGTAATTCAGATCTTTGCATGGGAACAGAGCTAATGTGTGTGCGTGTGGAACTGTGTGCCGTAGCTTATCTTCTTTCTCTTCTGTTTTCCTTCCACAGATCTGCTGAAGATGGAAGTGAAGCCATAGACATCAATGCCAAAGAGCTGTTGGAGGAGAAGCGACGCTACGATCTCTCCTGCCCCCCTGTGGTGACCTACGGCACGTACCGAGGCCTGAGGGAAGCAAGAAAACCAAAGAAGAAGCATAGCATCGAGCTTCATTCCCCCATATGTGAAGGAGACGAGCCTGCACACCCCGAGCAGACCTGCTGTTTCACTGTAAACACCATGAGCACGGACCTGCAGGAGAGTCCCAGTGTGCTAAACCAGAGCTCTCCTCCATGGACACAGCAGATGGAGGACGTGTTGTTGACTCAGGGGGTTTTACTAGCCCAGGATCCCACTGTTGAATCTCCAGCACTCCCTCATCCCACATACTCAAACTGGTCCATTACCTGTGTAGAGATGGAACCAGTCTACACACTCCCTCAAGCAGAACCAAGACCACCCAAACACCTGGTGTACACCCAACAGGAGCATCTTGATCTGAACGCTGCGCCAGAGACCCAATCAAACACACAATCAGCCTCCAACACACACCGTCCACACACCGCTCACACTCCAGAACCCGAGCAGAACAGTGCGGAGGTGTGTGTAGTTGCAGACAGGACTGATGATCGGCAGGAGTCTGATCCCGAGCCAGTGGAGCGGCAGGCTGGGGTGGAGGAACAGCTCCTGCGGGAGGAGTCTAGACTGATGGTGGACGGCATCTTGGCCAGCGCTCTCTCCGCTCTGCAGGAGATGGAGGATTCAGAGCGAGGTGTCCTGCTGACCGTCGAGCTTACCTCAGAGTCAGGTCTGATGGAGGATAACAGAGCTGCAGATGCAGAGCTGCAGTGCGGCGTGGATCCATCCGGCCGGACTGCGTCTGATGTACTGGAGCCACCAGCAGGTGCTCTGGGAGACTGCAGCCGCTCCCTGCCTTCCTCCGGGTACGAGTCCATCGCCGGCTCCGACTCCGACATCAGGGGTTTTGTGTGCGCAGCATCTGAAGTGTGTTCTGCTCCTGCTGCGGTCAGCTCCCAGAGCCAGAATCCGGCCCGTGTTGATTATTCCTGTGAAGGGAAGAGTGCGGATCCTGCTGAGATCAGATCAGTCCACAGCCCTGCCTCATCAGAGGAGTCTCTCTTTCAGGAGAAGCATGCGGCTGATGTTTGCGTGTGTACAGACAGCAGTGTGAATACGTCTCAGGATACAGCCACGGAGCATGTGTTGAGCAATAACTGTGGACACTCTCCGCACGGTGCTGCAATATCAGCGGATCAGGAGCGTCTTCAGCAAAGCCAATCTCTCAG
>NC_141030.1:87500-115000 GCF_052040795.2 Danio rerio | reverse complement strand
ACACACACCTGTCAGGACTGAGATACGAGTATTAAAGCGCACGTGTGAGCCAGAACATGCTTTGGGGGTATGTGTGTGTGTGTGTGTGTTTTTTGTTTTTATCTAGTAAATCTCGTTTGCACTACAGAAGCTGAGGTGTGTGTGTGTGTGTTCACAGCTGAAGTCTGCTATATTTCAGCCACACACACACACACACACATCTGAACCACGAGGATGATGTGTACAGCAATGTTCATGAGCAGAATGACAATAAATATGAACTGTAAACACACTGCGTGTGTGTGTTCACAGCTCCTTCAGTTTCACTCAGTCAGGGATAGATATGTGTGTATTTGAGACACACTCACGAACACACACACGTCATGAAACATCATTCCCACTTTGCTCCTGTCTGTATTTAATGTTTTGTTTCTCTCTGGACGCTTCATCAGGTCGTGTCATCATGAGCTGTGCCTGCTGTGTGTGTGTGTGTGTGTGCAAATCTACATAGATGTTTCAGTTTTTTCTTGCTAATCCTTCAGCAGTCTCAGTTTGTCTCACACACACACACACACACACACACACACACACACTTCTGCTGCATAAAATCAGACGGTGCACTGTGATATTGAAGAGTCTCTGCTTTAATGAGGAACAGCTGTACAGTTCATACTGATAGAAAACACAGAGAGAAAGAGTGTGTTCAGTGTGTAAAACACACACACACACACACAAAGAGAAGCCCTGCTAAACTCAACTCGAGCATTCACACTCACACACAGCAGATGAGCGCTGCTATACACACTCTTTACTGTACAGGAAGACTGTGTGTGTGTGTGTGTGAACAGGCTGAATCTGCAGGACATCAGCTCGACTGCTCAGAGTTATTATAGTCCAGTGTCACCCGTCCTGCAGGTGGATATCAGGAGAGGAATCAAACCCACATATAACCCCTCACACACACTACTGACAGCGTAACGGCGCTCAGCAGAACACACACGCTTCATGTCTCAGTGGTGGTTCTCCAGGGCTCCAGTGACCCGCAGCAGGCCTTCGCTCCACAGAGCCAGCAGCAGATTGAGTTTGTCCTCCTGCTGGAGCTGCAGATCCTCCACCGGGACTCTATCACTGACCAGCAGCTGCTGAAGAGCCTCCAGATGACTGAGCGGGAAACGCAGACCCCCGACCTGCAGGAGGAGAAGAGGAGGAGGTCATCAGAGACTGAGGAGGAGGACATGAGGAGGAACTCTGCTGGACTGATCAGAACCCGTCCAGCTGTTCACTCACGCTCAAAATACAGACAGAACACATTATTCCCATCAAACTCTCTCGTTTGTCATGCGTGGTGCATTGTGGGAGTTTTCAGGTTCAGTTCAGTGCACTGTTGATCTTTTAGATGGAGACTGCACTAACAGTGATTGACACCCTGATCAGTGCACTGACTAGTGAACAAGGCTGCTGATTGAGACGCATCCTCAGTGAGGAGGAGCAGCAGCTACAGGAGCAGTTCCCCTAAACTGAACAGGTGCTCAGGGTTTACTCTCCCCCGAGGTAAATATTCTGTTCAACACAAAAGCAGATGTTTTGCAGAATGTTGGAAAGCTGAAATCTTTAACAGCGTTCATTTATCCGACTAGTGAAGTTAATGGTCACAGGCCTCTATCATTCTTCAAAACATCTCCTTTTGAACAGAACAGAAGAAACTGGAGGCTCTGGGAACCCTTGACAGTGCACATGATGTTGATGAGTGTGTGAACGGCCCCTTAAAGACAGCGAGAGCATCTGAAGAACACACCTGAGACTCTTCGTCATCCTCATCTTCATCAGACGCTCCCATCATCATGTGTGTGTCCCTGCGGTTCCTCAGAGAGTGCAGAACATACACCAGCAGCTCAGTGGCCTCGTCCTGCAAACACACACACACACACACAAGCAAGCATCAGTGACGTCTGTGTGCTGATTGACAGTGTGTGGAGTGGAAGCGTTAAGGTGTGTGTGTGTGTGCGCTCAGTGATGATCTGACAGAAGTGATCAAGACTCCAGCAGTGTGTAGTTCCTCATCATGATGAAGAGCAGCAGTGAACACATGAACTGCAGCTGCAGCCTGAATAACCTGTAGTGATCAGACACACATCAGACTCATCACACTCTGTGCTCTCACTGCAGGAACCTCTGCTGGACTGTAGACTTTACACACTCCACCCACCTCTGAGTATAGATGAGTGACTGTGTGTGTGTGTGTGTGAGAGAGAGAGAGAGAGAGAGAGAGAGAGAGAGAGAGAGAGAGAGAGAGAGAGAGAGAGAGAGAGAGAGAGAGAGAGAGAGAGAGAGAGAGAGAGAGAGAGAGAGAGAGAGAGAGAGAGAGAGAGAGAGAGAGAGAGAGAGAGAGAGAGAGAGAGAGAGAGAGAGAGAGAGAGAGAGAGAGAGAGAGAGAGAGAGAGAGAGAGAGAGAGTGTGTGTGTGTGAGAGAGAGAGTGAGAGAGAGAGAGAGAGAGAGAGAGAGTGTGTGTGTGTGTGTGTCTTACGGTGTGGTCTGGACTGGGCTCCACCGTCAGCAGCAGATGATCTTTAAAGCGGAGACTCACAGTGTCCTGCAGCGCTGGAGCTCCACCCACTGCAGGAGGAGGGGAGATGCTCACTACAGGTGTTCACTACACAGACACTCACTACAGGTGTTCACTACACAGACACTCACTACAGGTGTTCACTACACAGACGCTCACTACAGGTGTTCACTACACAGACGCTCACTACAGGTGTTCACTGTGTGTGTTCAGCTGAAGCGAGTGTGTTACTCTCTTGTGACGTGTGTGTGCTCTGCTGAAGCGTGTGTGTGTGTGCTCTGCTGAAGCGTGTGTGTGTGTGTGTGTGCTCTGCTGAAGCGTGTGTGTGTCTCTGACCGGGCTGCAGCAGCTGAGGGTCCTGCAGGAACGGGGGCAGCCGGTGGGAGATGAAGTCTCTCCTCATGGAGCTGGAGCGCAGAGACTGACCCTGCTGATCCACAACATCGGCCAGACGCCGCAGGAACACACTGAGCTGATGACTGACCGCTGGAGAGATACTGGGGGTCTGACACACACACACACACACACACACACACACACACACACACACAGAGAGCAGAGTTAGTGATACACACACAGAGACACTGTAAAGGCGCTCACAGCAGGCAGGATCACTGTAATGACAGGTCGAGCTGTAGAAATGGTGGAGTGTAGAGAACAGCAGAGTGTGTGTGTGTGTGTGTGTGTGTGTGTGTGTGTGTGTGTGTGTGTGTGTGTGTGTGTGTGGACACTAGTTCTGCATGTTAATGGTTATCCTGCGTGGTGCTCAGGCC
Organism: Danio rerio; assembly: GCF_052040795.2. Lineage (NCBI taxonomy): Eukaryota > Metazoa > Chordata > Actinopteri > Cypriniformes > Danionidae > Danio > Danio rerio. The sequence continues at coordinate 111,684 of NC_141030.1, read as the reverse complement.
TTTAGTGCAGCAGTGATTCAGACACAGGTCAGGGGTCAGAGGTCACCGTCAGCAGGCCGCGGGGCAGGCCGGTGCGCAGCTCACAGTCAGTCTTCATACGGTCAAACACACAACCGGGCATCAGGTCCAGCAGCAGATCCCCCCACGACCTGCACGCACGCACGCACACAATGAATGAATGCAGCACTAACACATTCTGTAGCGTGTGTGTGTGTGTGTGTGTGACGTTGTGGACTGCACACACACACATGTTCTGGTAGGTGCTGAGGGTCAGGTGTGTGGAGTGTCCTGCTCCTGCTGGAGTGTCCGCCTGGTGGATGGTTCCTCTGGGAAAATACAGCAGATCTCCAGCCTGAGCACACACACACACACACACACACACACACGTTACATGTGCTACAGCCACACACAAACACAGCCCTAAGCCACTCTGACACACACACACACACACCTGCAGGATGAAGTCGTGTGTGGGGGCCCCGATGCGGCCCTCGGGCTCCAGGCTGTACTCGCGCGCCAGCGGGACGGTGGGCTCATAGAGTCTCCAGTGCTTCTGTCCCTCCAGCTGCAGGATCAGCACCTACACACACACACACACACACCTGTAAAATCACTGTCTCTCTCTGTCTCTCACACACACACACACGTAACTGACCTCCACATCATCGTAGTGCGGGGGGAGCCCCTGGGCGCCGGCAGGGGTGATGTAGACATTAGAGCCCACCAGACACCCGAAGAAACACTCCAGACGCTCCTGGATACGCCACAGCTCATCCTGCACACACACACACACACATAAGCTACGGCCACTGCAGTGTGTGTGTCTATCTGTGAGATTGAAAGATTGTATGTGTGTGTGTGTGTGTGTGTGAGAGAGAGACCATATGCAAGTGTGTTAGTGTGAGAATGTGTGTGTGTGAGTGTGTGTGTCTGACCTGAAACCTCTGCGGCTGGTGGAACTGTATGGTGGCCTTCTTCTCCAGGAAGTCTCTCTCCAGCAGACAGAAGTCGACGGCTCCAGCTCGGTTTAGCAGCCGCTTCTGTCCGCGCACGCAGCGGCAGGTGTTGATGTCGGTGCCGTACTGCAGGCCGCGGGCGCAGAGCCGCCGGAGCCCCGACAGTGGGAACAGAGAGCCGTAATAACCGGCCAGAGCCGCGTCCGAGCGGTGCAGCACCAGCGGCTGTCTCTCCCAGAACCGCTGGAAGAACTCCTGCAGGTCCAGCGGGCGGATCAGGCTCTGGAAGAACTCCTGCGGGGACCCGGAGCTGGAGAGAGTGCTGACCCGCTGCAGACGCTCCTCCTGCTGATGGAGTAGAGAGGGTTTATTTCCACACTCAGACTTTCTCCTCAATAACATCCTGTCAGAAGTGTTCTCCGCCAGTCATGATCAGCCGACGAGCATCAGAACACAACACTGTACAGTCCATTACTGCAGTGTTTCTCAACCACGCTGCAGCACCAGCACCAGCTCTGCACGCGTCTCCTTTACCAAACCCACTGATTCAGCCGCCTAGACGGGTTTAAGCCGTTTCAGCAGGGATATTATACGGAAATGTCTGAATATGAATCAGCTGTTAATTATTCCAGCACGTGCTGCTGTGATCAACAAACACTAACCCAATCTGTACACAGCACTGTAAACGGTCAAATAACTGTTATCAGTATTGTGCATATTGATTAACATTGCTGTATCTCGCCATATCCATCTCATATGTATCTCTAGAGGAAGTCCCCATAAAAATGACAATAGTAGTGTTTGGATGACATGTGCTCATGATCTCAGTGAGCATCTTGACCAAACTCATCATTCTGGTACTGCAGGTGACTCCAGAAGACACGCGAATCCAGCCCGAAATCATTCAGAAGATGTCAACTAAATACTGTATTTAAAACTTAATCAAAAACAAAATAAAGCTCCACCTTTGGAGAAAAACACCCCCTTTCACTAGGCTGCCCACGGGCCTGATATAAACCAACTTTACCTCAATCTCCTGCGGGGACCCGGAGCGCTGAGTCGCGGGTGAAGAGGCAGAGCTGACCCGCTGCAGACGCTCCTCCTGCCCGCTGCGCCGCGCCGCTCTCCGGCTGATCTTCGGCATGTCTGGAGCTCCAGATCAGCGTCTGAACACTGCAGAGAGAATCCCTGACAAATCAACAATCTGCGCTGTGCAGACACGACACCGACAGTAAAGCTGCTTATTTTACTCGCACATTCAGACTCTCATTCCCACAGTAAAGCAGGATTAATAAGAGCTAATACTGATGATCAATAGCGGTGTGCTGCTCTCAACAACCCGCAGCAGGTGATGAAGACCAGCAGACCCCTCCGGCACTGCTGTTGGCCAGGCTAAGCTCGGACTGTCCGCGGCTGAAGAGTGAAGGTGTGGATATCAGAACAGCAGCGGTGGACAACAGGAGGAAACTGAACACACGCCGATGAGTTACTTTAAAAAACACTTTTATTTAATTTACAATCTCTGAAACTACACACAGCCCCGGTACAAGAGCTGAGGTGCTGATGGAGGAGCTCTGATGAAGCCTCGCGAGTGTACTTGAGCTCAGTGTGCACGCGCTCAGGACAGGGTAATGCGCACACTCCGCCCTGTAGAGCTCCTCATCAGCCCCGGACAGACCGCAGACACACATGATGAACATCACTGAACACAGTTGATACAGTAAAAATCTCTCACACACACACTGCTGTTACTCACCGGTTGCAGCACAAACACACGTGCACACACTGGTGTCGCGCTCAAACCCCACCGGGCGGAAACCGTGTACTAACACCGGTCCTGATCGAGCACAACAGTTCCCAGCAGACTTCAGAGGAGCGACAGTTCCTCATACACACATGAAGATATTAATATGATGTACAGTGTTCCTGCAGCGCTGCTGTATCTGCCACAGCTCTCAATCAACAGAGGACACGTCCATCAGCGACTCTCACATCAGCAGTACAGATGAGGATGATGAGGGTTAGTGTCTGAAGAAGAGTATGAGGAACCAGAACAGTCTTCAGCAAGGGCTTCTGTGGGTGAGTGTGTTTCTGACCCTGCTATACTGTGTGTGTGTGTGTGTGTGTGTGAGAGGGGTTAGTGTCTGTAGAAGATTAAGACGAACAGATCAACCAGAACAGCATAATCCAGTCTGCAGCGGATGCTTCTGTGTGTGTGTGTGTGTGTGTGTGTGTGTGTGTGATGCTGCTTTACTGAGTGTGTGTGTGTGCAGGAGCGTCTCCCTCTGGAAACTCCAGCTTCTCGCACTCGGTGAGTCTGAGCGGCAGATGTGGAGCGATCTCATTGGGGTCGGTGTAAACCGCTGGAGGAATGTGCTGAAACACAGACAGAGAGAGGCGTTCACACAAACACACACACACATGCGCACGCACGCACACACACACGCACACACACACCTGCAGATCTGCCATGTTGCTCTCGCGTGTGCTGAACTCTCGCAGCATGTGCTTCTTCCCAGCCTGTGTCAGACAACAGAGCAGCGGCTTCAGTCCAGTGTGTGCTGAGTTTACATATCACGCATCAGCGCGTGTGTGTGTGTGTGAGTGTGTGTGTGCTAAACCTGCCTCGTGGTACAGGCGTGTGTCGTTGATGCGTATCAGCACTCCGTCCACTCGAAGGAAGAACCGCAGCAGGAGGAAGAAGCTGCTGGGCATCACCCTCTGAAAACAGCAGAGGTCAGAGCGCACACACACACACACACACACACACACACACATACACACACACAAACTCACGATCTTCACGCTGATCATGGACACGCCGTGATCATGCAGCTCGTCCTCAAACAGCAGCACGTCCTCGAAGAACTTGATCTGCTCTCTGGCCTTCAGCTTCTCCATGTCGATGCGCTCGGCGGTGGGAGAAACCTGGACAGCAGATCTCAGAGTCAAACACACACACACACACACGCGCACACACACACGCGCACACACACACGCGCACACACACACGCGCACACACACACGCGCACACACACACGCGCACACACACACACGCGCACACACACACACACACACACACACACTGCTACCAATCCATCTGAAGCTAGGGACGTGATACCATTAATAGTTCTGTCTGGTTCTGGAATCTGATTGGCTGATAGCCGTGTGATATTCGCAGTAACAGCACTGGTCCAGCCTCTTCACCCTCGTGTATTCCTCCGCCCACAGAGAGTGACAGCAGATCAGTACACTCACTGCAGTCGGACTCATACTGCAGCGCTGGCCATCATCGTGCACTGCCGAGGCTTAATTAGGTGAGAATGGAGAGGTTTAGAGTGCAGCTCGCATGTTATTATTGAGGACAGCTTTTGACTTTTAAATATTCATTATTTCTGAGAGACAGCGCGTCGGCGGCCATCAGCCTGCCATACTGAGCAGAGCAAAGATCATCAACTTTGTCCATCCACAAGATGGCGACAGAGACTGTATAATGCGCACTTAGAGGAGGAATAACCAGCGTAATGTTAAACTGCAGCTGATCACTCCATGATTAAGCAGGTCAGAGACACTCGGAGCGGATCTCTCTCGCTGTGCTGCAGTGCTGTATTTATACCACAGTAACTGCAGTGTCGAGTGTGAGATGGCACTCAGACATCAGGAATGTGTGTGTTCTGTGTTGGCCATCTGCTTGTTTCTGATGCGTCTCCTGTTTTCATTACTGCAGACTGGTTCAGTAAACAGAGAGACAGAAGAAATGCCCGCATGTGTTCAGTGTTTCTCCTCATCTCAGACACAGCAGTGATCTGCTAGTGTTGTTCTGCTTTGGCTTTTTCAGGGTTCACTATAGTGATCTCCTGACTGCAGCAGAGGAACGCTGGGAGATCTCTGTACAGCACAGGTGTCAAACTCGGTTCCAAAAGGGCCGCAGCCCTGCACAGTTTAGTTCCAACCCAAATTAAACACACCTGACCAAACTAATGGAGTCCTTCAGGCTGGTTTGAAACCTACAGGTAAGTGTGTTGGAGCAGGGTTGGAACTAAACTGTGCAGGGCTGCGGCCCTCCAGGAATTGAGTTTGACAGCCCTGCTGTAGACTGATGACACTTCCTGCTGTTCAGCCTTATCATCTTAAACTGTGAGCAGAATCAGCTGTTCTGTCTTCACTGTAGACATTACGCTGGAGAATCATTCAGACACCAGCTCTACAGTGATGATGGGGAATGAGCAGCGGCTTCTGCTGTTCTGACGTCAGCTGCAGATGTGAATGAACGGCGAGAGAAAGTAGTTCCTCATACACAAGGGTTTTTAGACTCTCTGAGTTTGATTTTCAGTTTTATACACACAATTATACGGTCAAACTGTTGTATAAATGCAATATAACACGAGTAGCAGTGCCATATGGCTGTATATCGCCACTGGTGGGACACTAAGACACTCAGCCTGTGGCCTCGAGCCAACACAGCCTCCCACCAGTGCGATATACAGGCGATAGTGGGATATAGTTATGTTCATATGCTTGAACATTTCCACAATATCAGATTTGGATCAGCCTATATGGCAGATGCTGATCCAGCAAATCTGATATCAGATCAGTGTGTCCAGAATGACTGAAAGCATCCACTGATCCGTCTAGCAGCTTAAACATGACCGCAGCAGATCACAGCATGCGTTTCATCAGCAAATGCAACATGTTCAGCCCAGTTTCAAGGCAAAACAAATAATTAAAAGATTTTAATGTTAATATGTGATGAAAACCCTACAGTATCTGCTGGAAACACTCTGCTGAATATCTGCTGGAGAGAGCTGAAGAATGAAAAAGCCCGAGCACAGTTACAGAGAGACCAAGAGCTGAGGCCCGCGCACACCAACAGAACCTTACATACGAGCATGCCATTACACCTGTTATTGATCCTCCACAGTGGCGTCTGCAGCTCTGTGTGTTCAGGCGCTGCAGTGTGGAGAAGCGAGGACCCTTAAAGTCTATATCTGTGTGTTGCAGTGTGAGAGCGCACCTTCATCTGTGTCTGTTCTCCGATCAGCGTTCCCCTGTAGTCGGTGGTGTAGGTCCAGTCATAGCGCTTCACCGCCTCTGTAGAGTGCTCAGACTGAGCCCTGTGGAGAAACACACACACACACACACACACACACACACACACACACACAGAGGAGTTGGGATTTGGGATAAACTGGCTCATTATCGTGCTGCTGATCATCCTCCACACTCTGTCATGTTGACTTCACCACATTACTGTGGACTCGGCTGTGTGCTGATCTGCCGTTCAGGAGTCTGGCATGCAGAAATCTCCTCCGCAGTGTTTGTGTAACTCTATACTCGTCTGATCACGTCTGTGCAGGAGTCCTCAGTGTTGATCAGATGGAATATAACAGGGAAACCTGCTTTATTAACTAAGAGTCACTCAAACATCGTTACCGGCGCCTCTCTACTGTACGCTTGGTCTCGTGTATCCGCCATGTTTGTAGTTCTAATTGAATTTTTACTCTTTTCAGCACACTACAGTATGGGACGCACTAATGTTGTATTAGAACACTATTGAGGACGGGTAGTGTGTGCATTGGGACGCAGCCCTGATCTCCATCTGTGCACACACTGCTGTACCTGCTGTCCTGCCACTCCTGAGCGCAGGCCACCTTCACCGACTCCTGCAGGTTATTGACACGTCTCAGAGCGTCGATGGCGTTGAACTCGATGCCGAAGCCGTCGCTGTGCCAAATCCGCAGCACATTATCACCAAATAGCATCTCTGGGAGAGCCGGCATCTGCATCGCCTCCGCCAGCCTGCACACACACACACACACACACACACACACACACACACACCTTTAAACTCACAGGCGCTGCTTCATTACGCTGCCAAACACAGAGCAGTCTATCGTCTCCAGTTCGTGGTGGACTCTGGCGTATGCGTGATTAACAGCATTCCTCAGCTCATCATTACTGTCCGGAAAGGTTTCAGTAACTCGGTGTTCCTCCACTGTGGTTTAACACTATGACATCCACATGAATGAGGAGAGCTTATTCAGATCGCCCTCTAGTGGCGAACCACTGAACCGTTCTCATCATTTTGACCTGACCTCAGATCAGTTTTAGGGTTTGTCAATGTTTTTAGAAGACATTTGTAAAGTTGAAAGGAATAATCATGGTTAAGTCAGTTCTTGGCCTGTACAGCACAGCCCAGCATGAAACAAACAATATTAAATTAAACTATTAGAGAACGGATATCAAAGCAGATCTGGGCAATGACAATCTGTTCCTGTTCATTCAAGCACTTACTGATTATTTTTACAGTGTTTACTTTACTCTTCTCCTTCATGTGTGACCGTTTCTCTCACTTTATTTAGAAGTTAACAGCAAATGTTCTATCAAGGATGTAGAAATATAAATAAATACGAGTATAAATATGAAACATTTAGATTCCAGGTCCGACAGATAATTCTGCTTAAAGTGCTCAGTGTAAGGCGCTGATGAGTGAGCAGCGTCCTCCTCCTGCTGCTATTGATGCTTCTGCTTTACTGTAATACTCTGCTCATGTCAATGATTAATCAGGACTGAACAACATAAATAAACAGAGCATAATATGACACAATAGACTTTTTAGTCAGCAGATTGCGTCAGATTTTTTGCAGAAATTGCTTTAATGAACAGTCATATGAAGATTAATGTGGAGCAGCGTCACACAACTGATGCTCTACTGATGAGCTCAAGCACAGCTGCATCCCTTCCAGACCTACACCCGACTGCACACACACACACACACACACACACACACACCTGTGCTCTTCTTTACCTCTCGATGTCTTTAGACTTCATGATGTGTGTTTTGGTGGCGCTGATGATCCACGGCCCGAAGCTGAACTCCTGCTTACTGCTCTGAAACCCCTGAGAGATTACTGACGACATCCTGATGATGATGATGAGCCCTGGAGGAGAGGGAGACTGTAAACCAGCGCTTTAGGCAGATTAAAGAGCATACGGATGGTGAAGTACAGCAGGACACTTCTCATTAGTACAGCCTCATTAGTTCATGTTAGTCAGACTCTCAGATTAACATCAACATCAGGACACCGGCAGATGAGCTGCAGCTACTCTGGAAATATGAGTTATAGGAACAGCACTGAGTGACTGAATTAACTCTCTTCAATAGATGGACAGAGACTAGGAGCATTAACTGAGAAACCAACATCAGCTCTTTCCCAGTGCGGGGTTGCAGCTGGAAAGGGATCCACTGTGTAAAACAGATGCTGGAATAGTTGGCAGTTCATTCCACTGTGGCAACCCCTGATTTATAAAGGGACTAAGCTGAAACCTGAATGAACATCAGCTCAGGTAAGTAACAGCTACAGCAGTTTTCATTCTGAGTTTAACCATCGTCTGCTTGTGTATGGCCACATCAGCACCTTACCCTGATACCCTGCTGTCTCAATATAAATGAGTCCAAATGCTCAATCCTGCACTCATCACTGTGCATTAATGAGCCGGTGGGCTGCACATCACTAGAAAACAGCCCTGCTACACCTCCATCATCTGTCCAGCTGTCAGGGAATGCTCCAGCTGAGCTCTGCAGATCAGCGGCTGCTCCTGCACGGATCACGCTGTAACACCTGCAGTCTTCTCCTACTGGACACCGAGAGCTACAGAAAGGGTTAATGCTGGATAAAGCAGTGTCTGTCTGAGTTTAAAAGACATTATATATAGACAGACAGAGAGAGAGAGAGAGAGACAGAGAGAGAGAGGCAGAGAGAGAGAGAGAGAGGTGTTGGAGGCTCGTGATGTCAGCAGGACTGAGGAGATGATGTGGCTGTGCTGTGCTGTGGAGCTGCTGTATTGAACAGCCACAGCTCTTCATTTAAACCTTAATGAGTCTTCATGGATAATCACCAGTAATAAACAAACACAGACAGGCTGATAACTCAAGAGACGACACGATACCAGCACAGTAAAACACAACAGACATCCTGTTTCTCGCTGTGAAACACTGAAACACACACACACACACACACACACACACACGTAAACAAACACACAACTCGCGCTCACCTCGGCTCCGCGTCCATGTATGTGTAGAGCGCAGCGTTAAAATCCTTCCGGTGTGCAGCCGCGGCGGTGCTGAAGGTTCCGCTGTGTGTCGTTTTATTTAACTCTTATCATTATCAGCGTGTTTGTGCTGTGGTTTTGGTGACTGCTGCTGATTACATTTTACCAAATAAAACCCTCATTGATGTAAAGCAGGTATGCCCAGACTCAGTCCTGGAGGGCCGGTGTCCTGCAAAGCTTAGTTCCAACCCTAATCAGACACACCTGCACCAGCTAATCAGGCTCTTACTAGGCTTTCTAGAAACCTCCTTGCAGGTGTGTTGAGGCAAGTTGGAGCTACAATCTTTAGAACCCCTGCCCTTCAGGACCGGGTTTGGACACCCCTGATGTAAACTAACTGCTCTAACATGTGGACGCTTTGAGGATGTTGATGGAGGCGCTGGGCAGAATCGCGCCACCTGCTGGCGGCAGAAGCGGAGGACACTCTTCACACCGGGACCGTAAGAACATGTAAACTTCCGGGTTAATGGAAGATATCCCATTCTCTGCTTCAAATCTTTTTGCCCATTATTAATTCTGTTTATTTACTTGAGTAAATGTGTAAATCTGAATTCATTCAGTTTTTATTCAGTAATTTATTACTTTTTATTTAATATATTAAGGTTCTAGTTATGATACTCCCAAAATAATTCTGCAGAAATCCGCAGATTTTTACCAAAATTCTCTGCAGAAATAGCAAAAATCATCCGCAGATTCCGTCTGGCCCTGGCTATGATATATGATGGCTGCAGTGTCATCCCTCTTCTGCTAATAATAGTCATTGCTCTTTCTGTATGCGGGTTATTCTCATGAAACCATCATAACAACAGGGTTTTAAAGGCAACACTTTAGTAATATAGGAATAAAGACAGTGATGTTCTCTGTGGATCACAGTGTAGCCTAATTTCAACTAATGATCAGTAATTTAACTGCATTTTCTACACAAATTCTCATCACCAATTCTATGTCTGAGTGTGTTACATTGTAAATCTAACAAATTAACAAAAAATTTACAACAAAACAGCTGAGTTGTCTAATATATTATTTTACATTACAACAAGGTGACTGTGGATATAATAATTGAGCTTCATTAACTTAATACACTTAAATGAAACCAACAACGTCACATTACAGTAACTCAATATTTCTCCACTAGGGGGCTGACGCCATGACATCCACATGAATGTGATCGCCCTCTAGTGGCGGACCACTGAACTGTTCTCATCATTTGACCTGATCTCAGATCAGTTTAGGGTTTTTGATGTTGTAATGAGACATTTGTAAAGTTGAAGGGAATAATAGTTAACAGTCAATTCTTGGCCTGTTCAGCAGAGCTCGCCATGGAACAAACAATAATTAGTTAAACTATTCGAGAACGTGTATTAAAGTATGGCTGGGCAATATGACAAACCGCTCACATCCTGTAGGAGATAGCCCCTTTCCTGTTCATTCAATCAATTAATAATTATTTTTAGTGTTTACTTTACTCTTCTCCTTCATGTGTGATCATTTCTCCCACTTTATTTAGAAGTTAACGGCGAATGTTTGATCAAGAATGTAGAAATCTAAATAAAAATGAGTGAAATATAAAAAACACTTAACGACAGATTACAGATACAAACTAAAAACATTTTTTTGCTTGTTCAAACTACTTATTTACAATAATCTGAATCAATACAATTCTTGAGATTTCATCATGACAGCTTAATTTTGTGTACAATCCACATAAATTTGTTAAAAGTGAAAAGTTAACCTAATCGATTTGTGTTGGGACAATATGAATGAATTGTGCATTTTTACGCTGTATGTAAAGGCACTGATGAGTGAGCAGCGTTCTCCTCCTGCTGTTATTACTGTATTACTCTGCTCATCTTAATGATCAATCAGTATTACCATTAATGATGTGCGACAACATGAAATAGAGTAAAGTGTGAAATAGACTTTTAATTTTGGCCACATTATATATTTATATAGATATGGAGATACTGTAAACAGCAGAGTTGTTCTGAATGATTTATTATTTTACATGACTATAAGGTGACTGTAAATAGAATAATTAAGCTTCATTAACTTAATACACTGAAATGAAACCAACAATGTTACATCACAGAATCAATAATGCAAGTATGGATGAAACCCGATGTGAGCCAATCAGGTGACGAGTTGAAAATTGGCCTCTCTCGCCCACCAATGTGGAAACTCCCATTACTCTCATGCAGAGACTGAACAGATGCAGATGAGGCGAGACGCATCAACATATTATCCTTCACTCTGTCTGAAATGGACCAGTGGACATTCAGGCTACTAATGAATATCTCGATTATTGGAAACGCTTATACAATACTGCACATCTACTTTATCAGTTTAGTTTATTTGTTGCTTCATGTGCAGTCTCACAGAGGCGGTGAAGAAGTTTTGGGTGGAGATCTGGAAATCTGGCGGAGGATACTCGGCAACACTGGAGGGAACACTACCAGTCTCCGGAGTGCACTGGGCCTGTACAGGGGAAAACACAGGAGTTAAGGCAGGGGTGTCCAAACTCAGTCTTGGAGGGCTGGTGTCCTGCTGACTTTAGCTCTAACCTGCTTCAACACACCTGCCTGGAAGCTTCTAGTGTATCTATTAAGAGTCTGATTAGGGTTGGAGCCAAACTCTCCAGAACACCAGCCCTCCAGGACTGAGTTTGGACTCCCCTGAGTTAAGGTGATCTGAGTGTCATGATCATGCTGCAAACTCACCTTAGTTGGAGCGAGCATCAGCCCAGTAGGTTCAGCACAGGTCTAACTTCACAAAGCCATAATCTTGAACCGAAGCTTCAACACCGGCTTGACTGCAACTCCACCTGAGTTGTTGGAAAGAGCTACAGTTTGTGGTTATTACTGTTGATCATCAGTTTCCAGCATTCAGATAGGCCCGAGGTAAAAAAAATTCTGGCTTTTATATGGAGTTATATGAGATGAAATAGCAAATTATAGTGCACATGCATGAATACACTTACTGTTAAGTAATGTTAATGTTAAGTATTCTCTGACAGCTGAGGTGCTGATTTGGCTTTTATCAGACTTATTAAAGTATGTGCGCAAAGGACTCACTAAATTGCACACAAAAAAGCCAGAAACTTAATTTGCACTGCAACTGATGATCAATGGTAAAAATGACAAATGATGGCTCTTAATCCCACAAGGAAAACCAACAACATTTAGGAATGCATGATGATATGTGATGATTTTAAAATAAACAGTTGTTATAATGGAAATCAATGGGATAAAAACAGCAGACACATGAACAGTGGTAAAGCTGGTTTTATATTTGCACATGCAGACTTTCCCTTTAATAATATCATTTCAGAAGAGGATTCTTTGCAAACTCTAAATAGAGAAATCATATGCAGCCAATGACTATCAGTACAGCATTGTTCAGTCAAATAAACAGTGCTCATGTTGTTTTTAAGTCACACTTGTGTGTCACACGTTGTCACTGAATGAATGTGTGACTTTATATCAATATACAATGCAATACTTTCTCCATTCGCATTTGTATACAGCACAGTGTAACCTGTATATTTATAACTAATCTGTACATACAATTCAACATTTAGATCTCTTGACTAACTGCATCTGTTTAATGTTTAGCATATTTCTTTTGTACATAATTGTTCTGTGTTGTCAGTCGTCACCCTGACAGGTTGATTGAACTGGTTGAGATGAACACTTGTCCTCAAAAAAGCTAATTTCTTCTTGTTGAAAAACAATATTTTTAAGTTTATTGTATTTAAGATTTCAAATGCATTTAATTAAATGTTTAGTTGACTGAAATAAAGGTTTTGAAGGTTTCCAAATGAAGGTTTATTAAAAAAAAAAGCTCATTTTGTTTTGTTGAAGAAACAACACCTTTTAGGTTTATTGTAGCTATGATTTTAACAATGTTGTACAGGTTGTTGTTTCAGGGCAACAAGTTTTCATTCATTTTTAAAGCTCAATCAACCTGGATAGGCTTAAAGCATGAGCAAATGCAGCTCATCCTCCACAACTCCAGCAGGGCAGTGTGGACACAGTCTGAGCTCTGGGCTCCTCCAGCTGCGCTTGTGTCGGCCCGTCTCCACACTCAGACTGTGTCCACTCAGACGGTACCGGCTCAGCAGCTTTCTCTGACCGGGGCTCTAAATGTTGGTCAGATACGGGGCCAGTTCATACCCAGGTTTAATCTGGTGGAAGCACGCCAACCTTTTTATTTGTTGTACTTTAGTTTGCCAATTGAGTTTATAATCCTCCTGGGTAATCTTTTCTATTTCTTTAGTCTTTATATGTTGGGACAGGGTTTGTGAATTTAGTTGGTGTTTTTCCTCCAGATAGTGCATGGGGTCGCTGGCCGGATGTGCATTTCTATATATGAGGGCTTGCTGATGGTAGCTCTCTGGGCTGGAGTCTGACAGATGGAGCCAGAACTTCCCTGCTCTCTTCTGGATGTCTGAGAGCAGAGGGAACCTGCCTAGTTCTGCTCTGCAGCCAAGGCTAGGTGTGCTTCTGTGAACTCCGAGGATGTTTTTTGCAAAATTCCAGATGAAAGATTTCAACTGAAGTTTTTTCCAAAGATTCATAGTTTAATTTAAATGTGGGTCCCCAGAGTTCACAGCCATACAGCAGGACTGGCTTTACTATGGTGTCAAATATTTTCAGCCACAGTTTAATGGGTGGGTTAAACATAAAGAGGTTTTTTTAATACAATAAAAAGCCCTGCGTGCCTTAGCGGTCAAGACTTTTAGAGCTTGACTGAAGTGTCCAGAACCTGTGATTTTCTCTCTCTCTCTGTCTCTCTAACTATATTTATTAATTATGAATGATCGTGTCGCCCCCTCTGTGTTTCACCCGAATCCAAAATTGCTGGAACTGCAGGAAGGCGAGCAGACGGAGCCCATCACCAGCTACACTGCGCAGGACCCAGACCGCTACCTACAGCAGAGCATCAGGTGTGTGTCATGAGTGTGTGTATGTGTCTCAACTAGACCTTCATCTGTGTTGAGCTGCTTTCACACAGTCCAGCACAACAGAAATAAAGATGAAGAACATAACGTAAAACAAAAGTACACATTAGTATCAGGCATGCTCAGTATGTGAGTGTAAAATCCATCAGTCCACCTGATGCAGAAAGAACAACAGACAGACATCGGTCATGGTGCTGTGCGATCCGCTCCACCAGGTCTCAGTCCCGGTGTTCATAAAGATCCTGAATTTCCTTCAGCAGCACAGCCGGTTACTCATCCTCTTTTCCACCAGGATTAAAGAAACCCCATACTGACGTTTAAATCCTGTACATTATTACACAATATCTCATATAGGTTTGACTGCAAACATCTGAATACCACAGCGGGAAGTGGCCGAATGTCTGCAGAGCCTGAATGTGTGACGAGGCCCTCTCACATCTGGACGGCTGTCTGCAACCAACACGAGGCCCACGACAGAAAGACGGTTTCCTTCAGCTATCTGGGAGAAAACCATCCAGGAAGAGGCATCAGGCTGATGAGTGTCTCCAACCTGAACATTCGGCTCAGTGAACACTACGGTAAACTGTCAGACACTTGTCGATCAATCGAGATTTTTGCTGATAATTGTTTTGGTGACAGTAATAAATTAATTCACAATGTTTGACAATGTTCTAAACCCACAGGTCCCACCACTAACGAGAATCAGAGGATCAGGCATTTCAGAAGCGTTCCTGGCACATCTGCTGAATCAGTGTGCTGTGATGGAGACGGTGCGCTGCTCACTGTGGACAGAGCGACCAGTTTCAATCCTAGCTTGTACAGAAAGCCAGAAATGATGGCATGATGTCTTTTATTACTGTTTATTTTGATGATCAACTCAACATAGTTATTCACAAACATGTCATCTTCCTGAAAGGCTGATGTTCAGATGTTACAACAAACAGAGCAAAAACACTTCACATAACTATAACGAAACACTCCCCTACATTACCAGAGCAATACCTGAGAATGACCACCAGGTGCCACTGTAGGGATCTACACGCGCATACTCTGACCCCTGACTATTAGTTGTTTTTAGTGTGGTCATGAATTAAACTAGTAAATTATTCACAGCTTCTGTTGAGCTTTTTGTGGTACAAAGAGTTTACAGATTAGTAAGAGCTAGAAGATGATCTAAAAGTCCCGCTTCAGACTAAAATAGTAAGTGTGTGTGCATGTGTGTGTGTGTGTGTGTGTGTATACGTGCAGTGGTCAGAAAGTCGATAAGATGACTCAGACTCAACTTTATTTTGCCGTTTAGGGAAACAACAATCTGGCATGGGTCTTGGGCTTTTCCAGGTGATTAAACAGGTAATTTAACAGTGGAAGATTAGCATCTTCAACTCCCCTGCTCTGTCTAAATGTAAACTGCAAAGGATCAAATTTATCCTTTGAATACAATAAAATCTCACCTTTAATAATTCTCTCGAAACACTTCATAACTAATGAAGTAAGGGCAACAGGTCTAAAATCATGTAACTCCCGCAAAAACTTAGTTTTGGCTATAGAAACAGATTTCTTCCAGATTTCAGGAACTCTTTGCAACGTAAGAGACTGAAGAAATGCAATGAAATATTTCAGAAAGTTGTTTAGCACATGTATGAAGCACCCTACCACCAATATTATCTGGGCCCGGGCTTTTTTTAGTATTAATTCTCTGAAAGAGTTCTTTGACCTGAGTCCTACTAATGGTTACGGATTTACTACATGACAGGTGTTGTTTTAAAATGTCATTTTCTGACTTAAAATCACCCTCATCAAACCTTAAGTAAAATGTATTTAATTCCTCAGCAAACTCTCTCACAGAACTAAAACCATTTTAATTGGTTTCATTGCCCCCTCTATTTTCTTTACTCCCAGCCATTGTGTTCACATCTTGCCAGACTGATCTTAAGTTTTTACTGCTGGACTGTCATTGTATTTTCTTTTTCTCTATTTTTTTATGTACACTGTTTGTTCACTGTTGAATCATCCTAATCAAAGCTCACAACTGAAATGAGTGTGTTATTAATATCATTGACATGACCATTTCAACTCTGTCATCTCCAATAAAATGCATGAATCAGTTTGCCTGAAAGGAGACAGTCTGTATACACAGATTGTAAATTACCACACTAAATCAGCTATACTCCTCATAAACGGTAACCCCACAGAAATATTTTTGATCAGTAATGCCAGTTTATTTGCTCAACACTTATTCTACACAACAAACTGACTAAAATGCAGAAAAAATTAAACCAAAACATTAAAAAACGGCCGAGATATAAAGGATTAAACCTGACCGAAGCACACTCAGCTGAGGACACACAGGATTGGTCAAAAAACATGAATACTAATGAGTCATTTGCATATGGTCTATTCTCTAATAAAACACGATTTTAAAGGGCTTCATAAGCTTAAATATGATAATCAAAGTATGGGAAAACAACCTAGACATCAGATAATCAAATTGTGAATAAAAATATACAAACAAGAAGAAAGAAAAACACAAACAAACAATTGGTCATCACCATTGCCGAAATGCTGTGTCTCAACACCTAGTCAATGGACCAGAGTTGCTTGATCTTCAGGGTAATGCTCCCAACGGTTATCCCTGATAAGGATGATGTCTGCTTGGTTCTTGCATTGCCTTAGAGGAGACGTTTGGTAGAAGAATGATATATCTACAGAGATATATCCGCCAGACTGAACCTCGACCTGACCTCTTAAATTTTATAATTTCTTATAATTAGTGGGTGGTCAGGAGTATCTCTTTGAATGCTTCTAGTCACATTCTGGTGAAATTTATTTTGGTCAAAATGGATTGAAGGACCCCCTTGGATGTTGACTAAGTATTCTGGAGCAAATCAGCAGGGAGTGAGGAGAAGGCAATGACCAGTTCATGGCCAATTTTTACTCCTGAATCTACCTGTTAGATTCAGCTGATTTGGGCAAGGGCTCTCCTGTTCCCTGGAGATATCTGGGGTCCTGGGGAGCCTGGTCTCTGGATTAGCCAGAGTAGGCCTCAGAGAAACAACTTCAGACTCTTCTCGGGTGGCCTGGGCAACCTTGCGGTGTTAACAAAAGGTCACTTGGGGGAGTGGTAAGTATTCAGCCCCCCTGGGTCCACTTGGACAGCACGCAGGGACGGTGGCCTTGGGTGAATGGCCTTAAATGAAGCCCAGTCTTCTACTGGTGATTAGCACCTCCATGCAACAGCACATTGTGCATCAACACCACCTACACCAGTCATTTGAGAACTTTTCAAAAAATCATCAATTCAAACATGAGATCTACTGAAGACTTGTTACCTCAGAATTTACTAGGGTTAAGGAGTAAGATTAGTATTTCCATAGGGACACTTAAAAACACCAAATCTCAAATTATAACCCTACAACTTTTCAGAATGACCAGATTTTCCCTTTCTTTAAGACCCATTATTTCCATGGGAAGATTTAAAATATCTATTCTTCTATAACTTGTAACCCAGAACTTTTCAGAAAAACCCTACATGCCTTCTCCAGAACATCTGTAGTGTACATGGCTGGTTTAAAAGATCTTCTCTAACTCCTAGAACATCTAACCCCAGAACCTCTCAGTAAAAGTAACCACACTTCTCTTTTACAATCTCAATTTCATGGGAATATTGGAACCTCTTCACATATAAATATTTCAACTTTACTGGTTCCAGTTTCCTCTTAAAAAATCTCAAATTTAAATAAACATCTCGTATCAAGAATTCCTTTTGGTAGTGAGAATCCTTTCAAAAATAAAAGTGCTCACTTTAAGGCTCTCACTTAAGCAATAAATCAGTTTGCTTCTATTGTGAATTTTTTTCTCTCCACATAGCGTGATTGTAGACATTAACAACTGCACAATGGCATAGACAGTACACCTATTTCCAAAATGTATTTGTCAGACAGTACTTGATGTCATTTGCAGTGTCTCATAATAAAGTTAACCCTTTGGGAGATATTTCTGATGACTGGTTTAAAATGTGTCCAGAACCTTAACTCAATATAATTTGCGAGGCAGCTGCTTTGAGGTTTATTCACATTAAATCAGCTCTTTGGGCAGCTCAGTGCTCTGGGCATATGGCTTACCTTGGAAATCTCTCAACGACTTGTTCACTCATTTCATAAATGAATTCTTCCTTCTGTGGAATCTCCCTTATCTGCTTCAGTTTCTTGAACATTCATACAAACTTCTATCTATTATAACTGTTCGGCCTAAGGATCTTTGCGGATGTGCATGCTTCATTTTCACATGAGAGGTTTAAATCAGGTCTGTTTTCAGAGATTAATTTCGTTGTTTAATTTGGACTGCTGAAAGTCCAAACAATGAAGAAAAAATCCATCCATGCTCAACTACACAAGCCCCAAACCAAGCAAGCCAGTTTACCAACCGACCAAAGTAAAGGGGAAAAACCTCAAACCAGGCTCAGTTGGGCATGACCATTTCTCCTCTGGCCAAACTTCCTGTACAGAGCTGCAGTCTAGGCACTGGAGGCTGGAGTATGGTGGTTATCCATTGTGGAAAAGCTGCAGATAGGAGAGGTCACTGGCTGGTGTGCAGACTGACCCTTCAGGATCAATACATGGACTCGTGGGTCACTATAGGGTCTTAAAGGAATCAATCATGCTCTATATAATACACCAGGAGCTCCCTCAAATACTGGGCAGCTAAGGCATTGAGGGCTTTGTAGTTAAACAATAACAATGTAAATTAAATATTTAATAGGGAGTCAGTGCACTGATGAAAGAACAGGAGTACTGTGATTTCTTTGTTGAAAGCATTCTAGCACCTGCATTTTGAACCAGCTGCAGTTTGTTAGTGAGGCCAGCAGGGTAACCACCTAGTAACTCATTACAGGAGTCTAACAGAGGTCATGAAAGCATGAATAAGCTTTTCTGCATCAGTTATTGATGGCTTGTCCAAGTTTGGCAACATTAATATGAAGAGTTTTACAGATGCTTAATCTGGCCATATACTGGTTGCTGTCAGAAATAGCCCCCAAATTACTGGCTGAAGATGAGGACTAGGTTAGTGCACTTGTCAGCTCTACAAAGCTGACCAATCACAGCTTGCTCTATTCATTGAGGTGTGCATCAGTGTCTGATTGCCACAGCAAGGGCTATGACCATGCACAGGTTGTGCTGAAGCATACTTGTGTGCTTGATGCAGAAGTGTAAATACACCTTTAGGAGTGCTGTTTTTGTGCTATGAGATTCTCTACATCATATTAAAACTTTTCATAAACTTTAGCTGCTTTTCCACTCGTGCTGAATCATTCTCTAAATGGAACTGCTCCATTTTGTACCAAACTGGGCCAGGCAGCACTAATACGGTTTAATTTTCCACTCATGCTGCAACAGCTTTTTGAAACATTACACAACCCATCAGTAGTTGCCTTTAATGCAATTTAAACTGCTCCCTTTCAATTAAACTGAATAGCTGAACTTTTTCAAGTTAATAATAACAAAAGCAAACAAGTGACTAAACACTGCATGCCACTATCATATTGGGGTGCTACATATAGGTACATGTTACAGCACCTTTTTTAGAGGTCATATGTTGCGCACCTCTGGCTAAATTTAATTTGGAAGGGAAATGAAAATGTAACTATTGAAAATGTTTGCAGGGGAATAACCGTATTTAAGATCTCTGAACATGACAAAATTAAACTATGATAATGCAACAATAGTGCATTTGTATTACAATAGCAGAAATATATTTTAGATGGGCCTTGTCAAAAGTGAGCGGGCACTAACTAATGGCACTCAACTTTAATTTTTACAATCTACAAGTAGATTTATATAACCTGCTACATTTTGATGGTAAAATATAACCCTTTAAACCAGGGGTGTCAAACTAAATTCCTGGAAGGCTGAAGCCCTGCACAGTTTAGTTCCAACCCTGCTCCAACGCATTTACCTGTAGGTTTCAAACAAGCCTGAAGGACTCATTGGTTTGATCAGGTGTTTAATTAGGGTTGGAATTAAGCTGCAAGGCTGTGGCCCTTTGGGAACTTAGTTTGACACCTGTTAAACAATGGCTGTTAAGTATTAAACATTAATGAACGCAGCAAATGCATCAGGATATAAAGCACTATTTATCAGCTTGACATTTTTAGAAAATATTTGCATAGCTACCCAGTATATTAAAGATCAGGAAACCAAACAACACGTGTTACACAGCCCCATAAATGTCAAACTCGTGCATAACTGAATCACATAATGGCCTAAAGCTGAAATGCTGAAAATTGCTCTAACATGTCAACCTAGTGATTATTTTGAGAGCAATACCAATAATTAGTTTATTAAATTCGTTTATGTGACTAGTTTATTAGAGCATATATAGACTAAGAAATCATACAACATTACCTTGGACAGCAGTGCCACTCTAAAGCTTTAGAGCAAAGTCAAAAAAAATTATTAAAAATTGACTTTCTACCATAGGCTTTAAGCATTTTTTTATTTGCTTTATTCGATGCGCAGTAGGAAAAAGTCTCAGTGCATGTAGTCATTGGTTTAATTCTCTCCTGGATCAGAGTGAGATTTGTGCTACCAAATACAGTGCTGCATGCAATAAACTTGCGTCAGTCAGGCGTATTAAAGGTCTTAATTGCTCAGGATGTCAATCAAATTATTAAACTCACCATTAATAAAAGGCTATTTCGTTATTTTAGATGACAAGTTAGAAAATAAACCATGTGTAAAAAATAAGTCCATGAAATAACAGAGTTATTCACTTTTCCAGAGACTGCTCTATGGTTTAAACCCTTTTAAAACTATTGTTAGACCAGGCAGCACTAATATGGTTTTATTTTCCACTCATGCTGCAACAGCTCTTTGAAACCTTGCACAACACATCAGTAGTTGCCTTTAATTCAATGTAAACCGTTCCGTTCAATTAAACTTAACAGCTGAGAACTTTCAAGTTAATAAAAACTAAAGCAACCGAGTAAACACTGCTATGCCGCTCTCGTATAGTAGTGCTGTATATAGGTACATGTTACAGCACCTTTTTTTAGAGGTCATATGTTGCGCGCCTCTGGCTAAATTTAATTTGTAGGGGAAATGACAAATGTAACAACTAAATGTTTGCAGGGGGAATAAAAGTATTTAAGATTTCTGAACTTGACATAAAATTAAACTATGATAATGCAACAATAGTGCATTTGTATTACAATAGCAGAAATATATTTTGGATGGGCCTTGTCAAAAGTGAGCGGGCACTTTAATGGCACTTTAATTTTTACAATCTATAAGTTGATTATATAACATTATACATTTTGATGGTAAAATATAACCCTTTAAACCAGGGGTGAAGATTCCTGGAGGGCTGAAGCCCTCCAGAGTTTAGTTCCAACCCTGCTCCAACACCTGTAGGTTTCAAACAAGCCTGAAGGACTCAATTAGTTTGATCAGGTGTGTTTAATTAGGGTTGGAACTAAACTGTGCAGAGCTGCGGCCCTTTTGGAACTGAGTTTGACACTTGTTTTAAACAATGGCTGTTAAGTATTCAAACATTAAATAATGAATGCAGCAGGTGAAATAAACATGTGAAAATGCATCAGGATTTAAAGCACTATTTATCAGCTTCACATTTAGAAAATTTTTGCATGGGTACCCAGTATATATTAAAGATCGGGGAACAAAACAACAAAAACGTTACACAGCCTCATAAATGTCAAACTTGTGTATAACTGAATCATATAATGGCCTACAGCTGAAATGCTGAAAATTGCTCATTAACATGTCAAAACCTAGTGATTTTAAGAGCAATACCGACTTAGTTTAAATTAATTCATTTGACTAGTTTATTAGAGCATATATAGACTAAGAAATCATACAACAGTACCTTGTAAAGCAGTGTTTAATTATTGAAAGATGACTTTCTACCATAGGCTTTATACGCATGTCTTATTTGCTTTATTCGATGCGCAGCAGGAAAGTGTCAGTGTATGTAGTCATTGGTTTAATTCTCTCCTGGATCAGAGCGAGATTTGCTACCAAATACAGTGCTGCGTGCAATAAACTTGCATTAGTCAGGCGAATGAAAGGTCTCGATTGCTTCATGTCAATCAAATTATTAAACTTGTAATTTATAAAATAGGCTATTTCATTATTTTAGATGTGTATAATAAGTCAATGAAATAACTGAGTTATGAGTTATTCACTTCTCTTCCAGAGACTGCTCTATGGTTTAAACCCTTTTTAAACTATTGTCTGACCTGTATAATTTTCTTATATTAAATGAAGTGTTTACTTGTGGATGTCTGGCTAGCATGCTTCTGAGCCAGCTGTGGTAGCTTGGTAACAGAGCCCTGACATAAACACGCATAATCTATCAGCACAGTTCAGCATGGTTGTCCAACCATGCTTAGAATTCCAGGCTGAGAACAGTTTGTAATCGTGCTACATGGTTCCAGGCTCAGTGGAGAAACCACTAACTGTACTGAAGGGTTCGTACAACAGTTTGGCACAATAGTGGGAAAGCGGTTATTTCTTTGTTAAAGAAGTTAAGCAGATGACCTTTTTTATAGCATCTTTGATGGAATATTAGACTATTTCAAACCTGTTTTTTCTAATTTAGCATCAAGCATTTTTTAAAGAGGCTAAGTGACTGCTATTGCAAATTTTTAGGAACCTTCTATAAGTAGGGATTAATTAAACAATCAAACTATTCTTTGATCATCTTAATTACCCAGCATTTTTGAATAGTGAATCTACTTTTTCTGGACTGGAATATTGCCCTGACCCTACATGTAACGACAAGGGTTTCTTTTTTTTTCTTTGCTTTTAAATAAGTTTAGATGAAGCTTTGATCTATAGAAAGGGGAGAAAAAAATGGCAATTATCTTAACTTAAAGATTAACCCTAACTCTTTGCTCACCTCCTGTGTCCTGTCCCATATGGACTGGGATGGACTGAAGACTGGTGTGTGAACCTGAAGGCCAGAAAGGCTGGGAGTGCATGGCCTAAAAAGGCCATACATCCTAAGGTTCCTCATTCTGAACTGTCAAGTAGAAAAATAGCAGCAAATATGGCCTAACATCGGTAGTAACTAAATTTTAATGCAGATGAAACGGCCCTAACCAACCCCCACCCCTAAAAAACAGAAAGCAATTTGGCATGTGTTTGGACCATTTTCATACTTTTTTTTTTATAAATAGAATCTGCTAACCCAACCAAAAAGAGTTTGATTATTCTGATGATTTTATTGTCAGATCATCTATTCGATCTTTCATATGCATCATGGTTTCATTTTATCTACATCTTGGTCATCTGGATTTCCTTAGTGCAATCTTTAAAAACTAATTAGTTTAACAATCCTTTTTTTTTCTCTCTCTTCGAACACTAGCCTTATCTTGGCTCGATGTCATCTACTTGGATACTATGTCACTTGATTCATCATTTATTCCCATCCACACACCAATCATGGATCTTTACCCAAGATTGTTCAATGTTCAGTTCTTTCTTACATTGTCTTAACCTGCATTTTGAATCCTCTTCCTCAACTTTTTTGTAGACCTAAATATACCACTGTCTTAAACCTAACACTAACCACAAGGGTTTCTTAACCAATCCTAAACTAACTTCTCAGAGCAACAAATAATTTCTTAAAGCATTGAAGGAAAATTGACTAGACCTTGTCTACTCTTAAGTCAAACCTAATTGTAAATAAACCTTTCCTCAAACTTAACCATAAAACCAGATGTTTTGTAACTGAAGAAAATAAAACTATTTTAACACACAACCCTAAACAAAATCTGGTCAGTTCTTAAGTTGGGAACATTACCCCTACTGAACTCTACCCCTATTATACTGAATTAGTAGTTAATTATTAATATCATAATATATTATTATAATATATAAATATTATAATATATAAATATTAATGTCAACTAGGGGTAGTCAACTAGGGGTAGTCAACTAGGGGTAGTCAACTAGGGGTAGTCAACTAGGGGTAGTCAACTAGGGGTAGTCAACTAGGGGTAGTCAACTAGGGGTAGTCAACTAGGGGTAGTCAACTAGGGGTAGTCAACTAGGGGTAGTCAACTAGGGGTAGTCAACTAGGGGTAGTCAACTAGGGGTAGTCAACTAGGGGTAGTCAACTAGGGGTAGTCAAC